>NC_134831.1:176039741-176279271 GCF_004210375.1 Tachypleus tridentatus
TAAACAGATTCATCAGTATTATTAGATTAAAAGGTCCTCTAAATATACTTCACTCTAAACAGATTCATCAGTATTATTAGATTAAAAGGTCCTCTATATATTCTCACCCTAAACAGATTCATCGGTATTATTATGTTAAAGGTACTCCAAATATGGGTTTTTGCCCTAAACAGATTCATACAGTATTATTAGATTAAAGTTCCTCTAATATATTTCACTCCCTAAACAGATTCTATCAGTATTATTAGATTAAAGTTCTATAAATATACTTCACCTTAAACAGATTCATCAGTATTATTAGATTAAAGGCCTTCTAAATATACTACCCTCTAAATATACTTCACCTAAACAGATTCATCAGTATTATTAGATTAATTAAACTTACTCTTAAATTCATCAATATTATACTCTCTAAATATACCCTAAACAGTCATATTATCAATATTATTAGATTAAAGGTCCTCTAAATATACTTTACCCTAAACAGATTCATCAGTATTATTAGATTAAAGGTCCTCTAAATATACTTCACACCTAAACAGATTCATCACCCTAAACAGATTCATTATTAGATTAAAGGTCCTCTAAATATACTTTACTCCTAAACAGATTCATCAGTATTATTAGATTAAAGGTCCTCTAAATACTTACCCTAAACAGATACAGTATTATTAGATTAAAGGTCCTCTAAATATACCCTAAACAGATTCATCAGTATTATTAGATTAAAGGTCCTCTAAATATACTTCACCCTAAACAGATTCATCAGTATTATTAGATTAAAGGTCCTCTAAATATACTTCACCTAAACAGATTCATCAGTATTATTGATTAAAGGTAAACTCTAAATATAGGTTTTCTAAATATTTCACCTAAACAGATTCATCAGTATTATTAGATTAAAGGTCCTCTAAATATACTTCTTCACTCCTAAACAGATTCATCAGTATTATTAGATTAAGGTCCTCTAAATATATTATAAACAGATTAAAGTGGGTCCTCTAAATATACTTTAACCTAAACAGATTCATCAGTATTATTAGATTAAAGGTCCTCTAAATATACTTCACCTTAAACAGATTCATCAGTATTATTATTAGATTAAAGGTCCTCTAAATATACTTCACCCTAAACAGATTCATCAGTATATATTAGATTAAAAAGGTCCTCTAAATATACTTCACCCTAAACAGATTCACAGTATTATTAGATTAAAGGTCCCTATACTTCACCTAAATTCATCAGTATTATTACATTTGAGGTTCTCTAAATATATTTCACCTTAAACAGATTCATCAATATTATTAGATTAAAGGTCCTCTAAAATATACTTTACTTTAAACAGATTCATCAGTATTATTAGATTAAAGTTCCTCTAAATATACTTCACCTTAAACAGATTCATCAATATTATTAGATTAAAGGTCCTCTAAATATACTTCACCTAAACAGATTCATCAGTATTATTAGATTAAAGGTCCTCTAAATATACTTCACCTTAAACAGATTCATCAGTATTATTAGATTAAAGGTCTCTAAATATACTTCACTTTAAACAGATTCATTCATATTATTAGATTAAAGGTCCTCTATATACTTCACCCTAAACAGATTCATCAGTATTATTAGATTAAAGGTCTTCTAAATATACTTCACCTAAACAGATTCATCAGTATTATTAGATTAAAAGGTCCTCTAAATATACTTCACCTAAAACAGATTAATCAATATTATTAGATTAAAGGTCCTCTAAATATACTTTACCCTCAAACAGATTCATCAGTATTATTAGATTAAAGTTCCTCTAAATATACTTCACCTTAAACAGATTCATCAATGTTATTAGATTAAAGGTTCTCTAAATATACTTTTACCTAAACAGATTCATCAGTATTATTAGATTAAAGGTCCTCTAAATATACTTCACCTTAAACAGATTCATTAGATTAAGGTTAACTGGATCATCAGTATTATTAGATTAAAGGTCCTCTAAATTTTCTTCACCTTAAACAGATTCATCAATATTATTAGATTAAGGTCTAGAACATATTTGATCTAAAGATTAGAACAAAACCTACAATAAAAAACTGGAATATTAACTAATACAAAATACACACTGTTGATACAGTGGGAACAAAACCTACAATAAAAAACTGGAATATTAACTAATACAAAATACACACTGTTGATACAGTTGGAACAAAACTTACAATGAAAAACTGGAATATTAACTAATACAAAATATACAATGTTGATACAGTGGGAACAAAACCTACAATAAAAACTGGAATATTAACTAATACAAAATACACACTGTTGATACAGTTGGAACTAAACCTACAATAAAAAACTGGAATATTAACTAATTCAAAATATACACTGTTTATACAGTGGGAACAAAACCTACAATAAAAACTGGAATATTAACTAATACAAAATATACACTGTTGATACAGTGGGAACAAAACCTACAATAAAAACTGGAATATTAACTAATACAAAATATACACTGTTGATACAGGTGGGAACAAAACCTACATTAAAAACTGGAATATTAACTAATACAAAATATACACTGTTGATACAGTGAGAACAAAACCTACAATAAAAAACTGGAATATTAACTAATACAAAATATACACTGTTGATACAGTGGGAACAAAACCTACATTGAAAAACTGGAATATTAACTAATACAAAATATACACTGTTGATACAGTGGGAACAAAACCTACAATAAAAACTGGAATATTAACTAATACAAAATATACACTGTTGATACAGTGGGAACAAAACCTACAATAAAAAACTGGAATATTAACTAATACAAAATATACACTGTTGATACAGTGGGAAGAAAACCTACAATAAAAAAAACTGGAATATTAACTAATACAAAATATACACAGTGTTGATACAGTGGGAACAAAACCTACAATAAAAACTGGAATATTAACTAATACAAAATATACACTGTTGATACAGTGGGAACAAAACCTACAATACATTAAAAAAACTGGAATATTAACTAATACAAAATATACACTGTTGATACAGTGGGAACAAAACCTACAATAAAAAACTGGAATATTAACTAATACAAAATATACACTGTTCATACAGTGGGAACAAAACCTACAATAAAAAACTGGAATATTAACTAATACAAAATATACACTGTTGATACCGTAGGAACAAAACCTTCTTTTTTTTTCACATTTCCTAATAATTGTATTTTAAAATTTTGGAACAACTTTGTTTTCCTTCCTTAAATGTGTCTGTAGTGAAAGCTCTATGTATTTATTTTATACTTCGTTTAATATAATTCTAAATATATAAACTAAAGACTTTAGAAGTTTAGTGTAAGTATTGTTTTTATATATATTTGTAAGATAATATAGAAACCGAATTAATAAATGTATAAAAAACGTCAATGGTTTATATAAACAAGGGTTAATGCTAGCTCTTTAATTATTCAACTTATTTTTGTTTTCAATTGAACACAAAGCTACACAATGGGCTTTCTGTGCTCTGCCCACAACGGGTACCGAAACCTCGTTTCTAGCGTTGTAATTTAGCAAACATACCTCTGTGGCATTGGGGACAGTAGATTAACTAAATTAACTGTTCTCGCTACTAAAATAAGCTTCGATTTATTCTGGTAGGAGACATGCACTTATTAGAACGTATTAAAACACAAGAAACAACCACATTATAAAATTTGTGTACAAATATTGAAATACCATAATTTTAAGTTTAGAAGCGATACCTCTCAAATATTCTTTCGGAATACTATCCACTTTTACAAAACATTCCAATCTGGTATATAACAACGACAAAAAAAAATTGTATATTATAGTCAAAATCATTTTACTTTGGCTTACAATTGGTGCCATCTGTCAAATACCTTACGAAATATACTCGTAACAATTTTGAATTCTTGGAGGTTTTATTCTGATTTGCTAGTCAAATTTAATAAAGGCATTATTGTCCATAACTATAAAGGTTGGCGCTCGTTTTTTTCATGATATGAGCATACTTTTCGGATATATCTTTATCAAAAAATCATTGTCTTTATTATCACCAGTACCAGTGATCAAAAACCTGGAACATTTGTTTCACAATAACCATATTCATCAGTATTATTGGATTAAAGGCCCTACAAATATGCTTCACCTAAACAGATTCGTCAGTATTATTAGATTAAAGGTCCTCTAAATATACCTTCACCCTAAACAGATTCATCAGTATTATTAGATTAAAGGTCCTCTAAATATACTTTACCTAAACAGATTCATCAGTATTATTAAATCAAGTTCCTCTAAATATACTTCACCTAAGCAGATTCATCAGTATTATTAGATTAAAGGTTCTCTAAATATACTTCACCTTAAACAGATTCATCAATATTATTAGATTAAAGGTCCTCTAAATATACTTCACCTAAACAGATTCATCAGTATTATTAGATTAAAGGTCCTCTAAATATACTTCACCCTAAACAGATTCATCAGTATTATTATATTAAATGTCCTCTAAATATACTTTACCCTAAACAGATTCATCAGTATTTTTAGATTAAAGGTCCTCTAAATATACTTCACCCTAAACAGATTCATCAGTATTATTAGATTAAAGGTCCTTTAAATATACTTAACTTAAACAGATTAATCAATATTATTTGATTAAAGGTCCTCTAAATATACTTCACCCTAAACAGATTCATCAATATTATTAGATTAAAGGTCCTCTAAATATACTTCACCCTAAACAGATTCATCAGTATTATTAGATTAAATGTCCTCTAAATATACTTTACCCTAAACAGATTCATCAGTATTATTAGATTAAAGGTCCTCTAAATATACTTCACCCTAAACAGATTCATCAGTATTATTATATTAAAGGTACTCCAAATTTACTTTACCCTAAACAGATTCATCAGTATTATTAGATTAAAGGTCCTCTAAATATACTTCACCCTAAACAGATTCATCAGTATTATTAGATTAAAGGTTTTCTAAATATACTTTACCCTAAGCAGATTCATCAGTATTATTAGATTAAAGGTCTAGAACATACTTGATCTAAAGATTAGAACAAAACCTACAATAAAAAACTGGAATATTAACTAATACAAAATACACACTGTTGATACAGTGGGAACAAAACCTACAATAAAAAACTGGAATATTAACTAATACAAAATACACACTGTTGATACAGTTGGAACAAAACTTACAATAAAAAACTGGAATATTAACTAATACAAAATATACAATGTTGATACAGTGGGAACAAAACCTACAATAAAAACTGGAATATTAACTAATACAAAATACACACTGTTGATACAGTTGGAACTAAACCTACAATAAAAAACTGGAATATTAACTAATTCAAAATATACACTGTTGATACAGTTGGAACTAAACCTACAATAAAAAACTGGAATATTAACTAATTCAAAATATACATTGTTTATACAGTGGGAACAAAACCTACAATAAAAACTGGAATATAAACTAATACAAAATATACACTGTTGATACAGTGGGAACAAAACCTACAATAAAAAACTGGAATATTAACTAATACAAAATATACACTTTTGATACAGTGGGAACAAAACCTACATTATAAAACTGGAATATTAACTAATACAAAATATACACTGTTGATACAGTGAGAACAAAACCTACAATAAAAAACTGGAATATTAACTAATACAAAATATACACTGTTGATACAGTGGGAACAAAACCTACATTGAAAAACTGGAATATTAACTGATACAAAATATGCACTGTTGATACAGTGGGAACAAAACCTACAATAAAAAACTGGAATATTAACTAATTCAAAATATACACTGTTGATTGAGTGGGAACAAAACCTACGATAAAAAACTGGAATAATTACTAATACGAAATATACACTTTGATAGAGTGGGAACAAAACCTACAATAAAAACTGGAATATTAACTAATACAAAATATACACTGTTCATAGTGGGAACAAAACCTACAATAAAAACTGGAATATTAACTAATACAAAATATACACTGTTGATACAGTGGGAACAAAACCTACAATAAAAACTGGAATATTAACTAATACAAAATATACAATGTTGATACAGTGGGAACAAAACCTACAATAAAAAACTGGAATATTAACTAATACAAAATACACACTGTTGATACAGTGGGAACTAAACCTACAATAAAAACTGGAATATTAACTAATTCAAAATATACACTGTTTATACAGGGGAACAAAACCTACAATAAAAAACTGGAATATTAACTAATACAAAATATACACTGTTGATACAGTGGGAACAAAACCTACAATAAAAACTGGAATATTAACTAATACAAAATATACACTGTTGATACAGTGGGAACAAAACCTACATTAAAAAACTGGAATATTAACTAATACAAAATATACACTGTTGATACAGTGGGAACAAAACCTACAATAAAAAACTGGAATATTAACTAATACAAAATATACACTGTTGATACAGTGGGAACAAAACCACAATAAAAACTGGAATATTAACTAATACAAAATATACACTGTTGATACAGTGGGAACAAAACCTACAATAAAAACTGGAATATTAACTAATACAAAATATACACTGTTGATACAGTGGGAACAAAACCTACAATAAAAAACTGGAATATTAACTAATACAAAATATACACTGTTGATACAGTGGGAACAAAACCTACAATAAAAAACTGGAATATTAACTAATACAAAATATACACTGTTCATACAGTGGGAACAAAACCTACAATAAAAAACTGGAATATTAACTAATACAAAATATACACTGTTGATACCGTGGGAACAAAACCTACTTTTCTTTCACATTTCCTAATAATTGTATTTTAAAATTTTGGAACAACTTTTGTTTTCCTTCCCTTAAATGAGTCTATAGTGAAAGCTCTATGTATTTATCTAATACTTCGTTTAATATAATTCTAAATATATAAACTAAAGAACCTAGAAGTTTAGTGTAAGTATTGTTTTTATATATATTTGTAAGATAATATAGAAACCAAATTAATAAATGTATGAAAAAAACGTCAATGGTTTATATAAACAAGTGTTAATGCTAGCTCTTTAATTATTCAACTTATTTTTGTTTTCAATTGAACACAAAGCTACACAATGGGCTTTCTGTGCTCTGCCCACAACGGGTACCGAAACCTCGTTTCTAGCGTTGTAATTTAGCAAACATACCTCTGTGGCATTGGGGGACAGTAGATTAACTAAATTAATTGTTCTCGCTACTAAAATAAGCTTCGATTTATTCTGGTAGGAGACATGCACTTATTAGAACGTATTAAAACACAAGAAACAACCACATTATAAAATTTGTGTACAAATATTGAAATACCATAATTTTTAGTTTAGAAGCGATACCTCTCAAATATTCTTTCGGAATACTATCCACTTTTTACAAAACATTCCAAACTGGTATTTAACAACGACAGAAAAATTGTATATTATAGTCAAAAATCATTTTTACTTTGGCTTTCAATTGGTGCCATCTGTCAGATACCTTACGAAATATACTCGTAACAATTTTAAATTCTTGGAGGTTTTTTTCTGATTTGCTAGTCAAATTTAATAAAGGCATTATTGTCCATAACTATACAGGTTGGCACTCGTGTTTTCATAATATGAGCATACTTTTCGGATATATCTTTATCAAAATCATTGTCTTTATTATCACCAGTACCAGTGATCAAAAACCTGGAACATTTGTTTCACAATAAACAGATTCATCAGTATTATTGGATTAAAGGCCCTACAAATATGCTTCCCTTTAAACAGATTCGTCAGTGTTATTAGATTAAAGGTCCTCTAAATATACCTTCACCTAAACAGATTCATCAGTATTATTAGATTAAAGGTCCTCTAAATATACTTCACCTTAAACAGATTCATCAATATTATTAGATTAAAGGTCCTCTAAATATACTTCACCTAAACAGATTCATCAGTATTATTAGATTAAAGGTCCTCTAAATATACTTCACCCTAAACAGATTCATCAGTATTATTAGATTAAAGGTCCTCTAAATATACTTCACCCTAAACAGATTCATCAGTATTATTAGATTAAAGGTCCTCTAAATATATTTCACTCTAAACAGATTCATCAGTATTATTAGATAAAGGTCCTCTAAATATACTTCACCTAAACAGATTCATCAGTATTATTATATTAAAGGTCCTCTAAATATACTTTACCTAAACAGATTCATCAGTATTATTAGATTAAAGGTCCTCTAAATATACTTCACCTAAACAGATTCATCAGTATTATTAGATTAAAGGTCCTCTAAATATACTTCACCCTAAACAGATTCATCAGTATTATTATATTAAATGTCCTCTAAATATACTTTACCTAAACAGATTCATCAGTATTTTTAGATTAAAGGTTTTCTAAATATACTTCACCCTAAACAGATTCATCAGTATTATTAGATTAAAGGTCCTCTAAATATACTTCACTCTAAACAGATTCATCAGTATTATTAGATTAAAGGTCCTCTAAATATACTTCACCCTAAACAGATTCATCAGTATTATTAGATTAAAGGTACTCTAAATATACTTTAACCTAAACAGATTCATCAGTATTATTAGATTAAAGTTCCTCTAAATATACTTCACCCTAAACAGATTCATCAGTATTATTAGATTAAAGTTCCTCTAAATATACTTCACCTTAAACAGATTCATCAGTATTATTAGATTAAAGGCCTCTAAATATACTTCACCTTAAACAAATTCATCAGTATTATTAGATTAAAGGTCCTCTAAATATACTTCACCCTAAACAGATTCATTAGTATTATTAGATTAAAGGTCCTCTAAATATACTTCACCCTTAAATTCATCAGTATTATTACATTTGAGGTTCTCTAAATATATTTCACCTTAAACAGATTCATCAATATTATTAGATTAAAGGTCCTCTAAATATACTTTACTTTAAACAGATTCATCAGTATTATTAGATTAAAGTTCCTCTAAATATACTTCACCTTAAACAGATTCATCAATGTTATTAGATTAAAGGTCCTCTAAATATACTTCACCCTAAACAGATTCATCAGTATTATTAGATTAAAGGTCCTCTAAATATACTTCACCTTAAACAGATTCATCAGTATTATTAGATTAAAGGTCCTCTAAATATACTTCACTTTAAACAGATTCATTAATATTATTAGATTAAAGGTCCTCTAAATATACTTCACCTAAACAGATTCATCAGTATTATTAGATTAAAGGTCTTCTAAATATACATCACCCTAAACAGATTCATCAGTATTATTAGATTGAAGGTCCTCTAAATATACTTCACCTAAAACAGATTAATCAATATTATTAGATTAAAGGTCCTCTAAATATACTTTACCTAAACAGATTCATCAGTATTATTAGATTAAAGTTCCTCTAAATATACTTCACCTTAAACAGATTCATCAATGTTATTAGATTAAAGGTTCTCTAAATATACTTTACCCTAAACAGATTCATCAGTATTATTAGATTAAAGTTCCTCTAAATATACTTCACCTTAAACAGATTCATTAATGTTATTAGATTAAAGGTCCTCTAAATATACTTCACCCTAAACAGATTCATCAGTATTATTAAAATCAAGTTCCTCTAAATATACTTCACCTAAACAGATTCATCAGTATTATTAGATTAAAGGTTCTCTAAATATACTTCACCTTAAACAGATTCATCAATATTATTAGATTAAAGGTCCTCTAAATATACTTCACCTAAACAGATTCATCAGTATTATTAGATTAAAGGTCCTCTAAATATACTTCACCCTAAACAGATTCATCAGTATTATTATATTAAATGTCCTCTAAATATACTTTACCTAAACAGATTCATCAGTATTTTTAGATTAAAGGTCCTCTAAATATACTTCACCCTAAACAGATTCATCAGTATTATTAGATTAAAGGTCCTCTAAATATACTTCACTCTATACAGATTCATCAGTATTATTAGATTAAAGGTCCTCTAAATATACTTCACCTAAACAGATTCATCAGTATTATTATATTAAAGGTACTCCAAATATACTTTTACCTAATCAGATTCATCAGTATTATTAGATTAAAGTTCCTCTAAATATACTTCACCCTAAACAGATTCATCAGTATTATTAGATTAAAGTTCCTCTAAATATACTTCACCTTAAACAGATTCATCAGTATTATTAGATTAAAGGCCCTCTAAATATACTTCACCTTAAACAAATTCATCAGTATTATTAGATTAAAGGTCCTCTAAATATACTTCACCCTAAACAGATTCATTAGTATTATTAGATTAAAGGTCCTCTGAATATACTTCACCCTTAAATTCATCAGTATTATTACATTTGAGGTTCTCTAAATATATTTCACCTTAAACAGATTCATCAATATTATTAGATTAAAGGTTTTCTAAATATACTTTACTTTAAACAGATTCATCAGTATTATTAGATTAAAGTTCCTCTAAATATACTTCACCTTAAACAGATTCATCAATATTATTAGATTAAAGGTCCTCTAAATATACTTCACCCTTAACAGATTCATCAGTATTATTAGATTAAAGGTCCTCTAAATATACTTCACCTTAAACAGATTCATCAGTATTATTAGATTAAAGGTCCTCTAAATATACTTCACTTTAAACAGATTCATTAATATTATTAGATTAAAGGTCCTCTAAATATACTTCACCCTAAACAGATTCATCAGTATTATTAGATTAAAGGTCTTCTAAATATACATCACCCTAAACAGATTCATCAGTATTATTAGATTGAAGGTCCTCTAAATATACTTCACCTAAAACAGATTCATCAATATTATTAGATTAAAGGTCCTCTAAATATACTTTACCTAAACAGATTCATCAGTATTATTAGATTAAAGTTCCTCTAAATATACTTCACCTTAAACAGATTCATCAATATTATTAGATTAAAGTTCCTCTAAATATACTTTACCCTAAACAGATTCATCAGTATTATTAGATTAAAGTTCCTCTAAATATACTTCACCTTAAACAGATTCATCAATATTATTAGATTAAAGGTCCTCAAAATATACTTCACCTTGAACAGATTCATCAGTATTATTAGATTAAAGGTCCTCTAAATATACTTCACCTTAAACAGATTAATCAATATTATTAGATTAAAGGTCCTCTAAATATACTTCACTCTAAACAGATTCATCAGTATTATTAGATTAAAGGTCCTCTAAATATACTTCACCCTAAACAGATTCATCAGTATTATTATATTAAAGGTCCTCTAAATATACTTTACCCTAAACAGATTCATCAGTATTATTATATTAAAGGTACTCCAAATATACTTTACCCTCAACAGATTCATCAGTATTATTAGATTAAAGGTCCTCTAAATATACTTCACCCTAAACAGATTCATCAGTATTATTAGATTAAAGGTTTTCTAAATATACTTTACCCTAAACAGATTCATCAGTATTATAAGATTAAAGTTCCTCTAAATACACTTTACCCTAAGCAGATTCATCTGTATTATTAGATTAAGATTAAAGGTCTAGAACATATTTGATCTAAAGATTAGAACAAAACCTACAATAAAAAACTGGAATATTAACTAATTCAATATACACACTGTTGATACAGTGGGAACAAAACCTACAATAAAAAACTGGAATATTAACTAATACAAAATACACACTGTTGATACAGTTGGAAAAAAAATTACAATAAAAAACTGGAATATTAACTAATACAAAATATACAATGTTGATACAGTGGGAACAAAACCTACAATAAAAACTGGAATATTAACTAATACAAAATACACACTGTTGATACAGTTGGAACTAAACCTACAATAAAAAACTGGAATATTAACTAATTCAAAATATACACTGTTTATACAGTGGGAACAAAACCTACAATAAAAAACTGGAATATTAACTAATACAAAATATACACTGTTGATACAGTGGGAACAAAACCTACAATAAAAAAACTGGAATATTAACTAATACAAAATATACACTATTGATACAGTGGAAACAAAACCTACATAAAAAAACTGGAATATTAACTAATACAAAATATACACTGTTGATACAGTGAGAACAAAACCTACAATAAAAAACTGGAATATTAACTAATACAAAATATACACTGTTGATACAGTGGGAACAAAACCTACAATAAAAACTGGAATATTAACTAATACAAAATATACACTGTTGATACAGTGGAAACAAAACCTACAATAAAAACTGGAATATTAACTAATACAAAATATACACTGTTGATACAGTGGGAACAAAACCTACAATAAAAAACTGGAATATTAACTAATACAAAATATACACTGTTGATACAGTGGGAACAAAACCTACAATAAAAAACTGGAATATTAACTAATACAAAATATACACTGTTGATACAGTGGGAACAAAACCTACAATAAAAAACTGGAATATTAACTAATACAAAATATACACTTTGATACAGTGGGAACAAAACCTACAATAAAAAACTGGAATATTAACTAATACAAAATATACACTGTTGATACAGTGGGAACAAAACCTACAATAAAAACTGGAATATTAACTAATACAAAATATACACTGTTGATACAGTGGGAACAAAACCTACAATAAAAAACTGGAATATTAACTAATACAAAATATACACTGTTGATACAGTGGGAACAAAACCTACAATAAAAACTGGAATATTAACTAATACAAAATATACACTGTTGATACAGTGGGAACAAAACCAACAATAAAAACTGGAATATTAACTAATACAAAATATACACTGTTGATACAGGGGAACAAAACCTACAATAAAAAACTGGAATATTAACTAATACAAAATATACACTGTTGATACAGTGGGAACAAAACCTACAATAAAAAACTGGAATATTAACTAATACAAAATATACACTGTTGATACAGTGGGAACAAAACCTACAATAAAAAACTGGAATATTAACTAATACAAAATATACACTGTTGATACAGTGGGAACAAAACCTACAATAAAAAACTGGAATATTAACTAATACAAAATATACACTGTTGATACAGTGGGAACAAAACCTACATTAAAAACTGGAATATTAACTAATACAAAATATACACTGTTGATACAGTGGGAACAAAACCTACAATAAAAAACTGGAATATTAACTAATACAAAATATACACTGTTCATACAGTGGGAACAAAACCTACAATAAAAAACTGGAATATTAACTAATACAAAATATACACTGTTGATACCGTGGGAACAAAACCTACTTTTCTTTCACATTTCCTAATAATTGTATTTTAAAAATTTTGGAACAACTTTTGTTTTCCTTCCCTTAAATGAGTCTATAGTGAAAGCTCTATGTATTTATCTAATACTTCGTTTAATATAATTCTAAATATATAAACTAAAGAACCTAGAAGTTTAGTGTAAGTATTGTTTTTATATATATTTGTAAGATAATATAGAAACCAAATTAATAAATGTATGAAAAAACGTCAATGGTTTATATAAACAAGTGTTAATGCTAGCTCTTTAATTATTCAACTTATTTTTGTTTTCAATTGAACACAAAGCTACACAATGGGCTTTCTGTGCTCTGCCCACAACGGGTACCGAAACCTCGTTTCTAGCGTTGTAATTTAGCAAACATACCTCTGTGGCATTGGGGGACAGTAGATTAACTAAATTAATTGTTCTCGCTACTAAAATAAGCTTCGATTTATTCTGGTAGGAGACATGCACTTATTAGAACGTATTAAAACACAAGAAACAACCACATTATAAAATTTGTGTACAAATATTGAAATACCATAATTTTTAGTTTAGAAGCGATACCTCTCAAATATTCTTTCGGAATACTATCCACTTTTTACAAAACATTCCAAACTGGTATTTAACAACGACAGAAAAATTGTATATTATAGTCAAAAATCATTTTTACTTTGGCTTTCAATTGGTGCCATCTGTCAGATACCTTACGAAATATACTCGTAACAATTTTTAAATTCTTGGAGGTTTTTTTCTGATTTGCTAGTCAAATTTAATAAAGGCATTATTGTCCATAACTATACAGGTTGGCACTCGTGTTTTTCATAATGTGAGCATACTTTTCGGATATATCTTTATCAAAAATCATTGTCTTTATTATCACCAGTACCAGTGATCAAAAACCTGGAACATTTGTTTCACAATAAACAGATTCATCAGTATTATTGGATTAAAGGCCCTACAAATATGCTTCCCTTTAAACAGATTCGTCAGTGTTATTAGATTAAAGGTCCTCTAAATATACCTTCACCCTAAACAGATTCATCAGTATTATTAGATTAAAGGTCCTCTAAATATACTTCACCTTAAACAGATTCATCAATATTATTAGATTAAAGGTCCTCTAAATATACTTCACCCTAAACAGATTCATCAGTATTATTAGATTAAAGGTCCTCTAAATATACTTCACCCTAAACAGATTCATCAGTATTATTAGATTAAAGGTCCTCTAAATATACTTCACCCTAAACAGATTCATCAGTATTATTAGATTAAAGGTCCTCTAAATATATTTCACTCTAAACAGATTCATCAGTATTATTAGATAAAAGGTCCTCTAAATATACTTCACCCTAAACAGATTCATCAGTATTATTATATTAAAGGTCCTCTAAATATACTTTACCCTAAACAGATTCATCAGTATTATTAGATTAAAGTTCCTCTAAATATACTTTACCCTAAACAGATTCATCAGTATTATTAGACTAAAGGTCCTCTAAATATACTTCACCCTAAAGAGATTCATTAGTATTATTAGATTAAAGGTCATCTGAATATACTTCACCCTTAAATTCATCAGTATTATTAGATTTCAGGTCCTCTAAATATACTTCACCTTAAACAGATTAATCAATATTATTAGATTAAAGGTCCTCTAAATATACTTTACCTAAACAGATTCATCAGTATTATTAGATTAAAGTTTTCTAAATATACTTTACCCTAAACAGATTCATCAGTATTATTAGATTAAAGGTCTAGAACTTATTTGCTCTAAAGATTAGAACAAAACCTACAATAAAAAACAGGAATATTAACTAATACAATATACACACTGTTGATACAGTGGAAACAAAACCTACAATAAAAAAAACTGGAATATTAACTAATACAAAATATACACTGTTGATACAGTGGGAACAAAACCTACAATAAAAAACTGGAATATTAACTAATACAAAATACACACTGTTGATACAGTGGGAACAAAACCTACAATAAAAAACTGGAATATTAACTAATTCAAAATATACACTGTTTATACAGTGGGAACAAAACCTACAAAAAAACTGGAATATTAACTAATACAAAATATACACTGTTGATACAGTGGGAACAAAACCTACAATAAAAAAAACTGGAATATTAACTAATACAAAATATACACTGTTGATACATTGGGAACAAAACCTACAATAAAAAACTGTAATATTAACTAATACAAAATATACACTGTTGATACAGTGGGAACAAAACCTACAATAAAAACTGGAATATTAACTAATACAAAATATACACTGTTGATACAGTGGGAACAAAACCACAATAAAAAACTGGAATATTAACTAATACAAAATATACACTGTTGATACAGTGGGAACAAAACCTACAATAAAAACTGGAATATTAACTAATACAAAATATACACTGTTGATACAGTGGGAACAAAATTCACAATAAAAAACTGGAATATTAACTAATACAAAATATACACTGTTGATACAGTGGGAACAAAACCTACAATAAAAAAACTGGAATATTAACTAATACAAAATATACACTGTTGATACAGTGGGAACAAAACCTACAATAAAAAACTGGAATATTAACTAATACAAAATATACACTGTTGATACAGTGGGAACAAAACCTACAAAAAAACTGGAATATTAACTAATACAAAATATACACTGTTGATACAGTGGGAACAAAACCTACAATAAAAAACTGGAATATTAACTAATACAAAATATACACTGTTCATACAGTGGGAACAAAACCTACAATAAAAAAAACTGGAATATTAACTAATACAAAATATACACTGTTGATACCGTGGGAACAAAACCTACTTTTCTTTCACATTTCCTAATAATTGTATTTTAAAAATTTTGGAACAACTTTTGTTTTCCTTCTCTTAAATGAGTCTATAGTGAAAGCTCTATGTATTTATCTAATACTTCGTTTAATATAATTCTAAATATATAAACTAAAGAACCTAGAAGTTTAGTGTAAGTATTGTTTTTTATATATATTTGTAAGATAATATAGAAACCAAATTAATAAATGTATGAAAAAACGTCAATGGTTTATATAAACAAGTGTTAATGCTAGCTCTTTAATTATTCAACTTATTTTTGTTTTCAATTGAACACAAAGCTACACAATGGGCTTTCTGTGCTCTGCCCACAACGGGTACCGAAACCTCGTTTCTAGCGTTGTAATTTAGCAAACATACCTCTGTGGCATTGGGGGACAGTAGATTAACTAAATTAATTGTTCTCGCTACTAAAATAAGCTTCGATTTATTCTGGTAGGAGACATGCACTTATTAGAACGTATTAAAACACAAGAAACAACCACATTATAAAATTTGTGTACAAATATTGAAATACCATAATTTTTAGTTTAGAAGCGATACCTCTCAAATATTCTTTCGGAATACTATCCACTTTTTACAAAACATTCCAAACTGGTATTTAACAACGACAAAAAAAATTGTATATTATAGTCAAAATCATTTTACTTTGGCTTTCAATTGGTGCCATCTGTCAGATACCTTACGAAATATACTCGTAACAATTTTAAATTCTTGGAGGTTTTTTCTGATTTGCTAGTCAAATTTAATAAAGGCATTATTGTCCATAACTATACAAGTTGGCACTCGTGTTTTTTTATAATATGAGCATACTTTTCGGATATATCTTTATCAAAAATCATTGTCTTTATTATCACCAGTACCAGTGATCAAAACCTGGAACATTTGTTTCACAATAAACAGATTCATCAGTATTATTGGATTAAAGGCCCTACAAATATGCTTCCCCTAAACAGATTCGTCAGTATTATTAGATTAAAGGTCCTCTAAATATACCTTCACCTAAACAGATTCATCAGTATTATTAGATTAAAGGTCCTCTAAATATACTTTACCTAAACAGATTCATCAGTATTATTAGATTAAAGTTCCTCTAAATATACCTCACCCTAAACAGATTCATCAATATTATTAGATTAAAGGTTCTCTAAATATACTTCACCTTAAACAGATTCATCAATATTATTAGATTAAAGGTCCTCTAAATATACTTTACCTAAACAGATTCATCAGTATTATTAGATTAAAGGTCCTCTAAATATACTTCACCCTAAACAGATTCATCAGTATTATTAGATTAAAGGTCATCTAAATATACTTCACCCTTAAATTCATCAGTATTATTAGATTAAAGGTCCTCTAAATATACTTCACCTTAAACAGATTCATCAATATTATTAGATTAAAGGTCCTCTAAATATACTTTACCTAAACAGATTCATCAGTATTATTAGATTAAAGTTTTTCTAAATATACTTTACCCTAAACAGATTCATCAGTATTATTAGATTAAAGGTCTAGAACTTATTTGCTCTAAAGATTAGAACAAAACCTACAATAAAAAAACAGGAATATTAACTAATACAAAATACACACTGTTGATACAGTGGAAACAAAACCTACAATAAAAAACTGGAATATTAACTAATACAAAATATACACTGTTGATACAGTGGGAACAAAACCTACAATAAAAAACTGGAATATTAACTAATACAAAATACACACTGTTGATACAGTGGGAACAAAACCTACAATAAAAAACTGGAATATTAACTAATTCAAAATATACACTGTTTATACAGTGGGAACAAAACCTACAATAAAAAAAAAAGTGGAATATTAACTAATACAAAATATACACTGTTGATACAGTGGGAACAAATTCTACAGTAAAAAAAACTGGAATATTAACTAATACAAAATATACACTGTTGATACATTGGGAACAAAACCTACAATAAAAAAACTGTAATATTAACTAATACAAAATATACACTGTTGATACAGTGGGAACAAAACCTACAATAAAAAAGTGGAATATTAACTAATACAAAATATACACTGTTGATACAGTGGGAACAAAACCTACAATAAAAAACTGGAATATTAACTAATACAAAATATACACTGTTGATACAGTGGGAACAAAACCTACAATAAAAAAACTGGAATATTAACTAATACAAAATATACACTGTTGATACAGTGGGAACAAAACCTACAATAAAAAACTGGAATATTAACTAATACAAAATATACACTGTTGATACAGTGGGAACAAAACCTACAATAAAAAACTGGAATATTAACTAATACAAAATATACACTGTTGATACAGTGGGAACAAAACCTACAATAAAAAAACTGGAATATTAACTAATACAAAATATACACTGTTGATACAGTGGGAACAAAACCTACAATAAAAAACTGGAATATTAACTAATACAAAATATACACTGTTGATACAGTGGGAACAAAACCTACAATAAAAAAACTGGAATATTAACTAATACAAAATATACACTGTTGATACAGTGGGAACAAAACCTACAATAAAAAACTGGAATATTAACTAATACAAAATATACACTGTTCATACAGTGGGAACAAAACCTACAATAAAAAACTGGAATATTAACTAATACAAAATATACACTGTTGATACCGTGGGAACAAAACCTACTTTTCTTTCACATTTCCTAATAATTGTATTTTAAAAATTTTGGAACAACTTTTGTTTTCCTTCTCTTAAATGAGTCTATAGTGAAAGCTCTATGTATTTATCTAATACTTCGTTTAATATAATTCTAAATATATAAACTAAAGAACCTAGAAGTTTAGTGTAAGTATTGTTTTTATATATATTTGTAAGATAATATAGAAACTAAATTAATAAATGTATGAAAAAACGTCAATGGTTTATATAAACAAGTGTTAATGCTAGCTCTTTAATTATTCAACTTATTTTTGTTTTCAATTGAACACAAAGCTACACAATGGGCTTTCTGTGCTCTGCCCACAACGGGTACCGAAACCTCGTTTCTAGCGTTGTAATTTAGCAAACATACCTCTGTGGCATTGGGGGACAGTAGATTAACTAAATTAATTGTTCTCGCTACTAAAATAAGCTTCGATTTATTCTGGTAGGAGACATGCACTTATTAGAACGTATTAAAACACAAGAAACAACCACATTATAAAATTTGTGTACAAATATTGAAATACCATAATTTTTAGTTTAGAAGCGATACCTCTCAAATATTCTTTCGGAATACTATCCACTTTTTACAAAACATTCCAAACTGGTATTTAACAACGACAAAAAAAATTGTATATTATAGTCAAAAATCATTTTTACTTTGGCTTTCAATTGGTGCCATCTGTCAGATACCTTACGAAATATACTCGTAACAATTTTTAAATTCTTGGAGGTTTTTTTCTGATTTGCTAGTGAAATTTAATAAAGGCATTATTGTCCATAACTATACAAGTTGGCACTCGTGTTTTTTATAATATGAGCATACTTTTCGGATATATCTTTATCAAAAATCATTGTCTTTATTATCACCAGTACCAGTGATCAAAAACCTGGAACATTTGTTTCACAATAAACAGATTCATCAGTATTATTGGATTAAAGGCCCTACAAATATGCTTCCCCTTAAACAGATTCGTCAGTATTATTAGATTAAAGGTCCTCTAAATATACCTTCACCCTAAACAGATTCATCAGTATTATTAGATTAAAGGACCTCTAAATATACTTTACCCTAAACAGATTCATCAGTATTATTAGATTAAAGTTCCTCTTAATATACCTCACCCTAAGCAGATTCATCAATATTATTAGATTAAAGGTTCTCTAAATATACTTCACCTTAAACAGATTCATCAATATTATTAGATTAAAGGTCCTCTAAATATACTTTACCCTAAACAGATTCATCAGTATTATTAGATTAAAGGTCCTCTAAATATACTTCACCCTAAACAGATTCATTAGTATTATTAGATTAAAGGTCATCTGAATATACTTCACCCTTAAATTCATCAGTATTATTAGATTTCAGGTCCTCTAAATATACTTCACCTTAAACAGATTAATCAATATTATTAGATTAAAGGTCCTCTAAATATACTTTACCCTAAACAGATTCATCGGTATTATTAGATTAAAGTTTTTCTAAATATACTTTACCCTAAGCAGATTCATCAGTATTATTAGATTAAAGGTCTAGAACTTATTTGCTCTAAAGATTAGAACAAAACCTACAATAAAAAACAGGAATATTAACTAATACAATATACACACTGTTGATACAGTGGAAACAAAACCTACAATAAAAAACTGGAATATTAACTAATACAAAATATACACTGTTGATACAGTGGGAACAAAACCTACAATAAAAAACTGGAATATTAACTAATACAAAATACACACTGTTGATTCAGTGGGAACTAAACCTACAATAAGAAACTGGAATATTAACTAATTCAAAATATACACTGTTTATACAGTGGGAACAAAACCTACAATAAAAAAGTGGAATATTAACTAATACAAAATATACACTGTTGATACAGTGGGAACAAATCCTACAGTAAAAAAACTGGAATATTAACTAATACAAAATATACACTGTTGATACATTGGGAACAAAACCTACAATAAAAAACTGTAATATTAACTAATACAAAATATACACTGTTGATACAGTGGGAACAAAACCTACAATAAAAAGCTGGAATATTAACTAATACAAAATATACACTGTTGATACAGTGGGAACAAAACCTACAATAAAAAAACTGGAATATTAACTAATACAAAATATACACTGTTGATACAGTGGGAACAAAACCTACAATAAAAAACTGGAATATTAACTAATACAAAATATACACTGTTGATACAGTGGGAACAAAACCTACAATAAAAAACTGGAATATTAACTAATACAAAATATACACTGTTGATACAGTGGGAACAAAACCTACAATAAAAACTGGAATATTAACTAATACAAAATATACACTGTTCATACAGTGGGAACAAAACCTACAATAAAAAAAACTGGAATATTAACTAATACAAAATATACACTGTTGATACCGTAGGAACAAAACATTCTTTTTTTTTCACATTTCCTAATAATTGTATTTTAAAAATTTTGGAACAACTTTTGTTTTCCTTCCCTTAAATGTGTCTATAGTGAAAGCTCTATGTATTTATTTTATACTTCGTTTAATATAATTCTAAATATATAAACTAAAGACCCTAGAAGTTTAGTGTAAGTATTGTTTTTATATATATTTGTAAGATAATATAGAAACCAAATTAATAAATGTATAAAAAACGTCAATGGTTTATATAAACAAGGGTTAATGCTAGCTCTTTAATTATTCAACTTATTTTTATTTTCAATTGAACACAAAGCTACACAATGGGCTTTCTGTGCTCTGCCCACAACGGGTACCGAAACCTCGTTTCTATCGTTGTAATTTAGCAAACATACCTCTGTGGCATTGGGGGACAGTAGATTAACTAAATTAACTGTTCTCGCTACTAAAATAAGCTTTGATTTATTCTGGTAGGAGACATGCACTTATTAGAACGTATTAAAACACAAGAAACAACCACATTATAAAATTTGTGTACAAATATTGAAATACCATAATTTTTAGTTTAGAAGCGATACCTCTCAAATATTCTTTCGGAATACTATCCACTTTTTACAAAACATTCCAAACTGGTATATAACAACGACAAAAAAAATTGTATATTATGGTCAAAAATCATTTTTACTTTGGCTTACAATTGGTGCCATCTGTCAAATACCTTACGAAATATACTCGTAACAATTTTTAAATTCTTGGAGGTTTTTTTCTGATTTGCTAGTCAAATTTAATAAAGGCATTATTGTCCATAACTATACAGGTTGGCGCTCGTGTTTTTCATGATATGAGCATACTTTTCGGATATATCTTTATCAAAAAATCATTGTCTTTATTATCACCAGTACCAGTGATCAAAAACCTGGAACATTTGTTTCACAATAACCATATTCATCAGTATTATTGGATTAAAGGCCCTACAAATATGCTTCACCCTAAACAGATTCGTCAGTATTATTAGATTAAAGGTCCTCTAAATATACCTTCACCTTAAACAGATTCATCAATATTATTAGATTAAAGGTCCTCTAAATATACTTTACCCTAAACAGATTCATCAGTATTATTACATTAAAGGTCCTCTAAATATACTTCACCCTAAACAGATTCATTAGTATTATTAGATTAAAGGTCATCAGAATATACTTCACCCTTAAATTCATCAGAATTATTAGATTTCAGGTCCTCTAAATATACTTTACCCTAAACAGATTCATCAGTATTATTAAATAATAGTTCCTCTAAATATACTTCACCTTAAACAGATTCATCAATGTTATTAGATTAAAGGTCGTCTAAATATACTTCACCCTAAACAGATTCATCAGTATTATTAGATTAAAGGTCCTCTAAATGTATTTCAACTTAAACAGATTCATCAGTATTATTAGATTAAAGCTCCTCTAAATATATTTCACCTTAAACAGATTCATCAATATTAATAGATTAAAGGTCCTCTAAATATACTTCACCCTAAACAGATTCATCAGTATTATTAGATTAAAGGTCCTCTAAATATACTTCACCCTAAACAGATTTATCAGTATTATTAGATTAAAGTTCCTCTAAATATACTTTAGCCTAAGCAAATTCATCAGTATTACTAGATTAAAGGTCCTCTAAATATACTTTACCCTAAACAGATTCATCAGTATTATTAGATTAAAGTTCCTCTAAATATACTTCACCCTGAACAGATTCATCAGTATTATTAGATTGAAGTTCCTCTAAATATACTTCACTTTAAACAGATTCATCAATATTATTAGATTAAAGGTCCTCTAAATATATTTTACCCTAAACAGATTCATCAGTATTATTAGATTAAAGTTCCTCTAAATATACTTCACCTTAAACAGATTCATCAATATTATTAGATTAAAGGTCCTCTAAATATACTTCACCCTAAACAGATTCATCAGTATTATTAGATTAAAGGCCCTCAAAATATACTTCACCTTAAACAGATTCATCAGTATTATTAGATTAAAGGTCCTCTAAATATACTTCACCCTAAACAGATTCATCAGTATTATTAGATTAAAGGTCCTCTAAATATACTTTTACCCTAAACAGATTCATCAGTATTATTAGATTAAAGGTCCTCTAAATATACTTTACCTAAACAGATTCATCAGTATTATTAGATTAAAGTTCCTCAAAATATACTTCACCCTGAACAGATTCATCAGTATTATTAGATTAAAGTTCCTCTAAATATACTTCACTTTAAACAGATTCATTAATATTATTAGATTAAAGGTCCTCTAAATATACTTCACCCTAAACAGATTCATCAGTATTATTATATTAATGTTCCTCTAAATATATTTCACCTTAAACAGATTCATCAGTATTATTAGATTAAAGGTCCTCTAAATATACTTTACTCTAAGCAGATTCATCAGTATTACTAAATTAAAAGTCCTCTAAATATACTTTACCCTAAACAGATTCATCAGTATTATTAGATTAAAGTTCCTCTAAATATACTTCACCCTAAACAGATTCATCAGTATTATTAGATTAAAGTTCCTCTAAATATACTTCACCTTAAACAGATTCATCAATATTATTAGATTAAAGGTCCTCTAAATATACTTCACCCTAAACAGATTCATCAGTATTATTAGATTTAAGGTCCTCTAAAGATACTTCACCTTAAACAGATTCATCAGTATTATTAGATTAAAGGTCCTCTAAATATACTTCACCCTAAACAGATTCATTAGTATTATTAGATTAAAGGTCCTCTGAATATACTTCACCCTTAAATTCATCAGTATTATTACATTTGAGGTCCTCTAAATATACTACACCTTAAACAGATTCATCAATATTATTAGATTAAAGGTCCTCTAAATATACTTTACTTTAAACAGATTCATCAGTATTATTAGATTAAAGTTCCTCTAAATATACTTCACCTTAAACAGATTCATCAATGTTATTAGATTAAAGGTCCTCTAAATATACTTCACCCTAAACAGATTCATCAGTATTATTAGATTAAAGGTCTTCTAAATATACTTCACCCTAAACAGATTCATCAGTATTATTAGATTTGAGGTCCTCTAAATATACTTCACCTTAAACAGATTCATCAATATTATTAGATTAAAGGTCCTCTTAATATACTTTACCCTAAACAGATTCATCAGTATTATTAGATTAATGTTCCTCTAAATATATTTCACCTTAAACAGATTCATCAATGTTATTAGATTAAAGGTCCTCTAAATATACTTCACCCTAAACAGATTCATCAGTATTATTAGATTAAAGGTCCTCTAAATATACTTCACCTTAAACCGATTCATCAGTATTATTAGATTAAAGGTCCTCTAAATATACTTCACCTTAAACAGATTCATCAGTATTATTATATTAAAGGTCCTCTAAATATACTTTACCCTAAACAGATTCATCAGTATTATTAGATTAAAGTTCCTCTAAATATATTTTACCCTAAGCAGATTCATCAGTATTATTAGATTAAAGGTCTAGAACATATTTGCTCTAAAGATTAGAACAAAACCTACAATAAAAAAATGGAATATTAACTAATACAAAATACACACTGTTGATACAGTGGGAACAAAACCTACAATAAAAAACTGGAATATTAACTAATACAAAATACACACTGTTGATACAGTGGGAACAAAACCTACAATAAAAAACTGGAATATTAACTAATACAAAATATACACTGTTGATACAGTGGGAACAAAACCTACAATAAAAAACTGGAATATTAACTAATACAAAATATACACTGTTGATACAGTGGGAACAAAACCTACAATAAAAAACTGGAATATTAACTAATACAAAATATACACTGTTGATACAGTGGGAACAAAACCTACAATAAAAAACTGGAATATTAACTAATTCAAAATATACACTGTTGATACAGTGGGAACAAAACCTACAATAAAAAACTGGAATATTAACTAATTCAAAATATACACTGTTGATACAGTGGGAACAAAACCTACAATAAAAAACTGGAATATTAACTAATACAAAATATACACTGTTGATACAGTGGAATATTAACTAATACAAAACTGTTGATACAGTGGGAACAAAACCTACAAAAAAACTGGAATATTAACTAATACAAAATATACACTGTTGATACCGTGGAAACAAAACCTACTTTTCTTTCACATTTCCTAATAATTGTATTTTAAAAATTTTGGAACAACTTTTGTTTTCCTTCCCTTAAATGAGTCTATAGTGAAAGCTCTATGTATTTATCTAATACTTCGTTTAATATAATTCTAAATATATAAACTAAAGACCCTAGAAGTTTAGTGTAAGTATTGTTTTTATATATATTTTGTAAGATAATATAGAAACCAAATTAATAAATGTATGAAAAACGTCAATGGTTTATATAAACAAGTGTTAATGCTAGCTCTTTAATTATTCAACTTATTTTTGTTTTCAATTGAACACAAAGCTACACAATGGGCTATCTGTGCTCTGCCCACAACGGATACCGAAACCTCGTTTCTAGCGTTGTAATTTAGCAAACATACCTCTGTGGCATTGGGGACAGTAGATTAACTAAATTAATTGTTCTCGCTACTAAAATAAGCTTCGATTTATTCTGGTAGGAGACGTGCACTTATTAGAACGTATTAAAACACAAGAAACAACCACATTATAAAATTTGTGTACAAATATTGAAATACCATAATTTTTAGTTTAGAAGCGATACCTCTCAAATATTCTTTCGGAATACTATCCACTTTTTACAAAACATTCCAAACTGGTATTTAACAACGACAAAAAAAATTGTATATTATAGTCAAAATCATTTTTTACTTTGGCTTTCAATTGGTGCCATCTGTCAAATACCTTACGAAATATACTCGTAACAATTTTTAAATTCTTGGAGGTTTTTTTCTGATTTGCTAGTCAAATTTAATAAAGGCATTATTGTCCATAACTATAAAGGTTGGCGCTCGTGTTTTTCATGATATGAGCATACTTTTCGGATATATCTTTATCAAAAAATCATTGTCTTTATTATCACCAGTACTAGTGATCAAAAACCTGGAACATTTGTTTCACAATAAACAGATTCATCAGTATTACTGGATTAAAGGCCCTACAAATATGCTTCACCCTAAACAGATTCGTCAGTATTATTAGATTAAAGGTCCTCTAAATATACCTTCACCCTAAACAGATTCATCAGTATTATTAGATTAAAGGTCCTCTAAATATACTTTACCCTAAACAGATTCATCAGTATTATTAGATTAAAGTTCCTCTAAATATACTTCACCCTAAGCAGATTCATCCGTATTATTAGATTAAAGGTTCTCTAAATATACTTCACCTTAAACAGATTCATCAATATTATTAGATTAAAGGTCCTCTAAATATACTTTACCCTAAACAGATTCATCAGTATTATTAGATTAAAGGTCCTCTAAATATACTTCACCTTAAACAGATTCATTAAAGGTCCTCTATTATTAGATTAAAGGTCCTCTAAATATACTTACACCCTAAACAGATTCATCAGTATTATTAGATTAAAGGTCCTCTAAATATACTTCACCCTAAAAATTCATCAGTATTATTAGATTAAAGGTCCTCTAAATATACTTCACCCTAAACAGATTCATCAGTATTATTAGATTAAAGGTCCTCTGAATATACTTCACCCTTAACAGATTCATCAGTATTATTAGATTTGAGGTCCTCTAAATATACTTCACCTTAAACAGATTCATCAGTATTATTAGATTAAAGGTCCTCTAAATATACTTCACCCTAAACAGATTCATCAGTATTATTAGATTAAAGGTCCTCTAAATATACTTCACCCTAAACAGATTCATCAGTATTATTAGATTAAAGGTCCTCTAAATATACTTCACCCTAAACAGATTCATCAGTATTATTAGATTAAAGGTCCTCTAAATATACTTCACCCTAAACAGATTCATCAGTATTATTAGATTCAGTATTAAGGTCCTCTGAATATACTTCACCCTTAAACAGATTCATCAGTATTATTAGATTTGAGGTCCTCTAAATATACTTCACCTTAAACAGATTCATCAATATTATTAGATTAAAGGTCCTACAAAACGCTCGGATTATGGTGTGTTTTACACTTCTTTTAAACCTGTTTCTTTTTAGATTTTCAAAATGAGGCCCAACTACTTACGAGAGTTTAACTTAAAATACACTTATGACGTCATTGTTTTGTTTGCTTTTCGGTATAAAAGAATTTTGTTTTTTTTCTGCACATTTTTCTTAGTTTATCTATTGCTCCTATAAAACATTTGCCTGTTAAAAACAACAGTTTTGTTTTCCAACTAAAATGGAAAATTTAGACAAGATGTGAATTTTAGCTAGTTTGTTTCTGTAATAGTTTTATGTCTGTTGGTTTTCGGTGGGCATAGCAGAAAGCCTGATGTGGTTTTGCTATAAGAAAACACACTGTTGGTTTTCCAATATTTTGCCGGCATTCAGCTTTCAAACCGTAATGTCTTTGTCTTGTAATAAGTGTGTTCCGATATATTTTGTAGAAATATATAATACTTAAGTTTATATATCATTTATATACTTTATACTTGCGAAATGAAGACAACATTGCATCTAGGATTACTCAAGATTTAAACCTTAGTTCACCACGTGACTTAATATAAATGTCTGATCGAATACAGAAATGTAGATCTTTCTAGCCAGTGAATACATAAATGTCTTGGAAGTAGTTATTAAAAGTTCCGTTAGAGGTCGAAGTTAGAAAGTTTTCCGGTTTGCCCTGACCTCAACCTTGACCTACCAACAGCCAATAAAGATTCTTATCTTTGAGTTTAAAAGCTTCAAACTTCCGGCAGGGTTTGGTGAGTAAACTGTTGGTAAGAAAGATTTTGTTTTTCTGTCCTAAACGTTTGACAAGGGCAAAAAACGAGCTTATAACGCTAAAATTCGGGTTTCGATACTGCCAGCACAGGTAACCCCATAGTGACACTTTGTACTTAACAACAAATAAAAACAAAGCCACCTTCACCGTTATCATCTGGTCTAGTAAATATATATTTGTACAACTGTTAAAGAACTGTATTGAATATGTTTTATATTAGCACATCAAAAGTTGAGTGACGTATTCATATATTTATCCATTATTAAGTTAACTGCTGTATATAGAGTGAAGTTCACACCAACGCTATACATAACACAACTAACTGATCAATGGAGTGAAGTTCACACCAAGGTTATATATAAAACACATCTAGGTGATCGATAGAGTGAGGTTCACACCAAGGCTATACATAAAACACAACTAACTGATCGATAGAGTGAGGTTCACACCAAGGTTATACATAAAACACAACTAACTGACCAATAGAGTGAAGTTCACACCAAGTTATATATATAAAACACATCTAACTGATCGATATAGTAAGGTTCACACCAAGGTTATACATAAAGCACAACTAACTGACCAATAGAGTGAGGTTCACACCAAGGTTATATATAAAACGCATCTAATTGACCGATAAAGTGAGGTTCACACCAATATTATATATAAAACACATCTAACTGATCGGTAGAATTCCCGGTAAAGATGTAGCTGTCATCTTATTATGTTTCCTGTTATTAGAGTTCCAGATATATACATAACTTCACATTTTAATAGAAAGGACTTGACTAGGCTAGGTTAGGTAGATATGTTAGTAAAGTTAGATTAGATAGGGTTATGATAGATAACACAAGGTTACGTTGAATACGTCAAAGTAGGTTAGTTAAGGTTTGATTAGGTTAATTTGTTGTATTTTTGGAATATTAAGTTAAGTTAGGTAAACTTATAGATAAATAATACGTTTGAGTTGGTCTGTGCAGAACTCTTCTCACAAATATTTCGATCAAACACTATACATCTCATGTAATTAGAAAGGCCTTTGTATGTGGAGTCAAGATTGCTTACTGTCTTTTTCTATTCAGAATCACCTAACCTGTTTTTCACATAGTCAAACGTTTCAATGCAACGAGTGTTATACACAATAGCACAGAGTCGTTATCATCACATGACGACTGGCTTCGATTTCAACTTTAGTTTGTTTTTTTTATTTGCAACGTATTTTAAACAAACAACAAGTAAACCTAGTTTAATTTTCTAAAAATATGAATATTACCCTAAATACAATTTCTACAGTTTTCTCGACTCAGGTCTAAATTCAGACGTTTCTGTATAATCAGCTAAGTTTCTCTTCATTACATTTACTTTTCTGTGCAATAATTTAGTTTCGGCACGATTCACAGACAGCTATAAACACATTTTATCTACTTTTATCTTTACTACGGGTTTTATATTTCGTTTTTGTGAGATTTAGTTTCACCTTGTTAAACCTCGTCAAACTCTGGACGCTCATAAGTATTCATACTTTGTACGCTATTATAAATACCGTTGTTTTGAAGTTTTCCTTATTCGTAGTTTTATTTTAAAAAGATACATTTAAGTGAGTTTGTTTATCTGACCGAGTAAATTTTGTTTTTCATATAGACCGTGATTTTGTAGATGTAAGATATCATGCTTTAAGAAAGCGTAGATTGAATTACATGAGTGAAAATAGTAAAATACTTAAACCAAGGACGTGAAAACTACTGCAAATATTCCGTGGACTGCGACTAGTTATGTAATATTAAACTAATTTATATCAAGTTCGATTAAGGTGTGTTGCGTTAGCGTAGAATCTGTAAGCCTAGTTTAGATTAGATTAGGTTTGGTTAGGCTAGTGTGTTATATCAGGTAAGGTAAGATAAGATTATGTTTTAATATGATTTTACAATATACATATTTTACTAATTCTAAAAGCGGATAAAATTGACTAATTTTCTGACTTAAATAAATACTTGTGGGACGTTTTCAGACTGGGAAGGTAGAAAAAAGAATTATTCGTGTCCGTGTTATGTTGACCACTTATCAGAAGGTTGAGAGAAACAGGGGGTGCTGGTGGTGGGACTCTCTCTTGCCTTTCTAATACATTCCTCAAACAAACAATAATAAAATAGTTAATACCGAACGCCTTACTTTAATATTGCACAATTTTTATACTATTCTGTTACCTAGGTTGTTGCTAAGACAACAGAGACCTTTAGTTGTACAATATTTTCACTATTGTTGGTTTTTAGATAGCACAGCCCTTTGGTGTTTCATTTCTGTAGTCTATAGAAGACATGTCAATACTAGAAATAGACGACCCCATAATACGAAACTGTTGTTTTTATTTAGATATTCAACGTTTCGCTTTACACTTTCTTCAGGAGCGTTTATTAAAACACAACCGAAACTGACAGTACAAAGCTTTAGAAAAGTTTGAACTTCGTTACAAACTCTACGTTTCGCTTTACAAGGTCATGTATTTCTATTATTAATAGTTCTTTATTGATATTATACATTACTTTACTGTTCTGTTACCTAGGTAGTTACAAAGACAACATACGTGTGATTCATTCTGTGGAAAATGAAGTATGATAATCATTTAACCATGACAACGGTTGTGAATATACTTAATGAACGCTTCTTTCGGAACTACACCAATACCATCGTCGGCAACTCTGTGATAATGATTTTGTATCATGTACACACAGTGAGGTATTACATTTTCTCACTAAGTTGTTGCTAAGACTACACACGCCTCGATAGTACTTTTCTATCTCTCTAGTTTCCGTGACTACCGTAAGACAACAAGATCTTGTTTCCTTCGATGAGATGACCACGGTTTTCATTGTCCAGTTCTTAAGACAGCAGCTGGTGCCCGTTGGGTCTTCATCACATCAGGAGAGGTTGCGGTTTTTCTACCCGCATACCGACGACACCTTCTGGAATCGACATGTGTTTGTCGTCACTTATATTAGGAGAAAAGGAGGAATCTGTGAATTGAAGATTTATCTGCAGAAAATTTAACAACACATGTGAACCGAAGTTGAAAGAGAAAAGCTCTCAACTCGACAGAATTGCTAAAATGCAAGAAAAATAAGCGAAAGTCTAACAACAACAATAATAACACTAGAAACGTTAAGTGACGTCATGTACAGATTTAAAACGTAGACTTTCGTTCGTTAAACCGGTGCAATTCATCACCAGACTAAACATTTATCGATAATTCACGATAAAAATGTTTATTTTTAGAAAACGGGGACACATCATCAAGAGAGTGGTTTGATAAGGTGTGTGTGAAACCAATCGATAAAACCTGTATTCAGGTGTATGTGAAACCAATCGATAAAAGTTGTATTCAGGTGTGTGTGTGAAACCAATCGATAATACTTGTATTCAGGTGTGTGTGAAACCAGTCGATAAAACTTGTATTCAGGTGTGTGTGTGAAACTAATCGATAATACTTGTATTCAGGTGTGTGTGTGTGAAACCAATCGATAAGACTTGTATTCAGGTGTGTGTGAAACCAGTCGATAAAACTTGTATTCAGGTGTGTGTGTGTGTGAAACCAATCGATAATACTTGTATTCAGGTGTGTGAGTGAAACCAATCGATAAGACTTGTATTCAGGTGTGTGAGTGAAACCAATCGATAAGACTTGTATTCAGGTGTGTGTGTGTGTGTGTGAAACCAATCGATAAGACTTGTATTCAGGTGTGTGAGTGAAACCAATCGATAAGACTTGTATTCAGGTGTGTGTGAAACCAATCGATAAGACTTGTATTCAGGTGTGTGTGAAACCAATCGATAAAACTTGTATTCAGGTGTGTGTGTGTGAAACCAATCGATAATACTTGTATTCAGGTGTGTATGTGAAACCAATCGATAAGACTTGTATTCAGGTGTATGTGAAACCAATCGATAAAAGTTGTATTCAGGTGTGTGTGTGAAACTAATCGATAAAACTTGTATTCAAGTGTGTGTGTGTGAAACCAATCGATAAGACTTGTATTCAGGTGTGTGTGAAACCAGTCGATAAAACTTGTATTCAGGTGTGTGTGTGTGAAACCAATCGATAATACTTGTATTCAGGTGTGTGAGTGAAACCAATCGATAAGACTTGTATTCAGGTGTGTGTGTGTGTGTGAAACCAATCGATAAGACTTGTATTCAGGTGTGTGAGTGAAACCAATCGATAAGACTTGTATTCAGGTGTGTGTGAAACCAATCGATAAGACTTGTATTCAGGTGTGTGTGAAACCAATCGATAAAACTTGTATTCAGGTGTGTGTGTGTGAAACCAATCGATAATACTTGTATTCAGGTGTGTATGTGAAACCAATCGATAAGACTTGTATTCAGGTGTATGTGAAACCAATCGATAAAAGTTGTATTCAGGTGTGTGTGTGAAACTAATCGATAAAACTTGTATTCAAGTGTGTGTGTGAAACCAATCGATAAGACTTGTATTCAGGTGTGTGTGTGTGAAACCAATCGATAATACTTGTATTCAGGTGTGTGAGTGAAACCAATCGATAAGACTTGTATTCAGGTGTATGTGTGAAACCAATCGATAAGACTTGTATTCAGGTGTATGTGAAACCAATCGATAATACTTGTATTCAGGTGTGTGTGTGAAACCAATCGATAAGACTTGTATTCAGGTGTGTGAAACCAATCGATAAGACTTTTATTCAGGTGTATGTGTGAAACCAATCGATAAGAATTGTATTCAGGTGTGTGAGTGAAACCAATCGATAAAATTTGTATTCAGGTGTGTGAGTGAAACCAATCGATAATACTTGTATTCAGGTGTGTGTGTGTGTGTGAAACCAATCGATAAGACTTGTATTCAGGTGTGTGTGAAACCAATCGATAAGACTTGTATTCAGGTGTGTGTGAAACCAATCGATAAAACTTGTATTCAGGTGTGTGTGTGAAACCAATCGATAATACTTGTATTCAGGTGTGTATGTGAAACCAATCGATAAGACTTGTATTCAGGTGTATGTGAAACCAATCGATAAAAGTTGTATTCAGGTGTGTGTGTGAAACTAATCGATAAAACTTGTATTCAAGTGTGTGTGTGTGAAACCAATCGATAAGACTTGTATTCAGGTGTGTGTGTGTGAAACCAATCGATAATACTTGTATTCAGGTGTGTGAGTGAAACCAATCGATAAGACTTGTATTCAGGTGTATGTGTGAAACCAATCGATAAGACTTGTATTCAGGTGTATGTGAAACCAATCGATAATACTTGTATTCAGGTGTGTGTGTGTGAAACCAATCGATAAGACTTGTATTCAGGTGTGTGCGAAACCAATCGATAAGACTTTTATTCAGGTGTATGTGTGAAACCAATCGATAAGAATTGTATTCAGGTGTGTGAGTGAAACCAATCGATAAAATTTGTATTCAGGTGTGTGAGTGAAACCAATCGATAATACTTGTATTCAGGTGTGTGTGTGTGTGTGTGAAACCAATCGATAAAACTTGTATTCAAGTGTGTGTGTGTGAAACCAATCGATAAGACTTGTATTCAGGTGTGTGTGAAACCAGTCGATAAAACTTGTATTCAGGTGTGTGTGAAACCAATCGATAATACTTGTATTCAGGTGTGTGAGTGAAACCAATCGATAAGACTTGTATTCAGGTGTGTGTGTGAAACTAATCGATAAAACTTGTATTCAAGTGTGTGTGTGAAACCAATCGATAAGACTTGTATTCAGGTGTGTGTGTGTGAAACCAATCGATAATACTTGTATTCAGGTGTGTGAGTGAAACCAATCGATAAGACTTGTATTCAGGTGTGTGTGAAACCAATCGATAAGACTTGTATTCAGGTGTATGTGAAACCAATCGATAATACTTGTATTCAGGTGTGTGTGTGTGAAACCAATCGATAAGACTTGTATTCAGGTGTGTGCGAAACCAATCGATAAGACTTTTATTCAGGTGTATGTGTGAAACCAATCGATAAGAATTGTATTCAGGTGTGTGAGTGAAACCAATCGATAAAATTTGTATTCAGGTGTGTGAGTGAAACCAATCGATAATACTTGTATTCAGGTGTGTGTGTGTGTGTGTGAAACCAATCGATAAGACTTGTATTAGGTGTGTGTGAAACCAATCGATAAGACTTGTATTCAGGTGTGTGTGAAACCAATCGATAAAACTTGTATTCAGGTGTGTGTGTGTGAAACCAATCGATAATACTTGTATTCAGGTGTCAGGTGTATGTGAAACCAATCGATAAGACTTGTATTCAGGTGTATGTGTGAAACCAATCGATAAAACTTGTATTCTTGTATTGAAACCAATCGATAAGACTTGTCAGGTGTGTGAAACCAATCGATAAAACTTGTATTCAAGTGTATTGTGTGTGAGTGAAACCAATCGATAAGACTTGTATTCAGGTGTGTGTGTGAAACCAATCGATAAGACTTTTATTCAGGTGTATGTGTGAAACCAATCGATAAGAATTGTATTCAGGTGTGTGAGTGAAACCAATCGATAAAATTTGTATTCAGGTGTGTGAGTGAAACCAATCGATAATACTTGTATTCAGGTGTGTGTGTGTGTGTGTGAAACCAATCGATAAGACTTGTATTCAGGTGTGTGTGAAAAACCGAAGTGGAGACAATAACTCAGGACAGACTGGTTTCCATTGTTGGTGACTGTTTAAGTTCCTCAATCCATAGTGTAACTGAATGATGCTAGAATCCGCTCAAAGCTGGTAGTGTATCTCTTTACCACTACGCAGAATGGTGACACTTGACTTTGAAATGTTTTGTGCTCCAACTGAGGCTGGCTACTTCTCAACTTGGTTTTCACAAAACACAGTTGTGCGTTTATTTATAACAATCACTTTCTATTGATAAATTATAAAAGTTTATCTTAATCCAAAGATACACAATAAGCTGTTTATCCACCACGGAGAATCCGACCGCGTATTGTAATGTTGTAACTACGTAAATTCTCCACTTGTTTCAAAATACTTCAATCTGCGATGCCAGTGTCATACAGGAAGACACAATAGTGAATAGAACCCTATATGACAAAACAGAAGAATACGACAGTGGCTAGAACCTTATATGACAAAGTAGGAAAATATAATAGAGGCTAGAACAATGTGTGACAAAACAGGAGGATACAACAGTGGATAGAACCCTATATGACAAAATACGAAAATACAATAATGGCTAAAACAATGTGTCACAAAATAGGAGGACACAACAGTGGCTAGAACCATGTGTGACAAAATAGGAGGATACAACAATGGCTAGAACCAGGTGTGACAAATATAAGTGATAAACCAAAAGATTGTAGCCCAACCTGTAAATGATGAACGTTCATGGTCTTAGCTCCACCCCGGGACTACATCGATTGTTGCCAAAATTTATGTTTTACTAAGATAAAGAGGAAGTGGTCAACGCTGAACTTTGACCCCCCTAATCCAAAACATTGACCGAATCCCGACGAAGTTTCATTAATTTAAGTTTTCATAGCAATTGATATTAGGACGGAAATTATTTCATTTGTGTAAGTAAAATAACAAGCGCATTTTTATTTTAGTCCAGTTGTAAAAGATAAATAACAAAGAAAAATTTGTTAAAGGGATTGTAATAGTGCTTTAATGTAAGATGAGTGGAATTTGTTTTTAAAAAAGTCTTTGAATTATCTAACACTTTCATATTCTGTAAGTGTTGTTCCAAAATGAAAATTTCTAAATTCTCTATGTCAAATCCTGTGGAAGTCGTTTCAAGGCCTAACTCAACCCTCAAACTATCTTATATCCTGTAAATTTTATTTTGATATCAAAACCCGTGTACTCTTGAACCAGTGAGTATTGCTTCAGGTTGGCTTATTCAATTCACGTATTTGTCTTAGTAAAGTGCAGATATTGTGAAACACTAGCGATTAGTGTAACCGCATATTGAAATGTCTAAATTTAGAAAAATATTGAACCTGCCGAGGGTTAGCAGAGTTTAGTGTTCTTTGTCTCTTAACTAGCTCATCTGTTTCAGCTCTCTAAACCTACAGCTGCTAGATGGAAACTATCTTGTGTTTATTAGTACTTCCGGTACTTTAACTACGGTATTAAGTTGTTCGTTTGTGGATTATTATTTGTTTACCCAGTAGTTTTAAGTGTGTTTAAGTTTTATATGTTTTCAAAACAAACAAACAAACAAAAACCAACTTAAATCAGTAATACCGTGCTTCTTGGGCCGGGCGTGTCCGATTGGTAGTTCGCTTTGAACCCAAGATTGAGATACGTCATTGAACACTCTTTTTATTTTTAGCTATAAAGGGCGATATGAAAGTGACAATCAATCCCGCTTTAAAAGTACCCGTGTAAGTGGTAGATCCAATTTGTTGGTTGCCCTCCGTCTGATCATCAGTTCGAAGTTAGGGATAGCAGAGCCTAAATATTGGGGTCTTTGACCTGACCGTTTAATCTCTGAATCACACATAGTACTGCTTTGGTTGAAAAACAACAAACTATATATATAATACCATATCATACCTAGTTCATGGTAAAACAAAAACTGGATCTTATATTATTGTGACTGTTACAGTGCTTACATTGTTATATCTAGTACAGTACTTATATTGTTTGTATTACAGTATTTATTGCTATGATTATTACAGTTCTCACTTTGTGAGAAAAGATTAGGTTTGATGGGTCGAAAGACCACCCCAGTATTCTAAAATGCCCTATGTTCTGATTTTATAAAATTATGTTTTGTATATTTCGATCTTATAAGTTTTATTTAGGTAATGACAAATCGCTTAAATATTTTGTGTAGAATAAAAGACCCGTATTTTGAGAACATCTCTCATCTACACACGTGTAAACCACACTTTGGCGACACCCCTGGTTGTAAATATTACAATGGTAATATTGCTGTAAATATAACAGTGCTGATATTGTATTGCATATTAGAACGCTAATATTGTTGTAGTTTTTTCGTAAAGGGGAAATTCTACAAAGGAACAGATTGACAACAACAACCGTTGCTGGTAAATCACGACTTTTGCAACACCGATCATTGCGTGTCGTTATATAGTAGTTGCATGTTGTAGAGTTCCACTAATAGCGTACCAGTTTCAAGTCATTAAATTACTTCATGTAGTGTGTTATAACCAAAAAAGGCTTAGAAATATTAGTTTATAGTAACATTTTACTTCCTGGTTTGTTGTAACCGAAATTGTTTAGAATTTCGAGCTTCAAGTCGTTTCTCACTGTTTGGTGTGTTTTTACTCTAATTGCGAACGCTTTGCGATAGATATCCTGAAGCGCCGCCAGATGGCAGTTGTCAAGGGTAACATACAGCGAAAGTTGTTTCACAGACATGTATAGGTTTAAATTAACACAGTTTGTTTTACATTATGCTCGGTTTATCTTTCATATAATGACGTACTTCCACGCAGGTCTACAAAAAAAAAAAAACCCTGACGAGTGACGATATTTGAATCCCTTACTTTCTTTGACCTACTTTCCTTCCCACTTCCCGTTTTTCAAGAATACTGGGAGCGAGCGCATTTAAGATGTCATATTTATAGCTAACTCTGCCCGCTAGGTGAAATTGTAACAGACGATTAATGCATAACATCCAATTGGTTTGAGTTCAAATAATTGTCACATTTACTAAAATATATTGTTCATTTCAGCAGTTTCTTGACGAACCGTGATTTGAACCTATATTTTTCAGTTAACGCGTGGTTCTAAAAACTTAGAAAGGGAAAACAAAGAAGAATGCATGGTAATTCGTCAACCACACTATATATGCACTACCCAGTGCCGATGCGACCTGTCGCATAATACTTAGGCTCATTAAGCTTTCTGGGAACCAACAGATATATCAGTGGTCATTTTTATAGGATAGGTTTTCATGAATAACAACTGTTATAGTGTAGAGTAGACCAAGTTTATTTGTTTAGAATTAAGCAGAAAGCTACACGACGAGATATCTGTGCTCTGCCCACCACGTGTATCGAAACCAGGTTTTTATTGGTGTGTGTCCACTAGGGGCAGTAGATTAATAAGGGGAAAGTTAATTATTATCAGTTATATTAATGAAATTATCAAATCAATCTTAGGTTAATAATTTATTATTTTATCATTATTAATTTTTACTTGAACTGACTTTACTGCCTAGCGGTTATTTTTGACAACTGAAAGAGATTCGCACTTCATCAGTTTGATTAAGATTATCAGACGTTGACGGCAGGTCAGTGAATTTAAAGATCGCTAACGAACATCTCTCTTCGAAGAACGAATATCCAGTGTCTGAAAGAGTGTTTGTTAAAAGATTTGTTCAAATTGTTGTGTGGGTGGTTCCTGTGTACTTCATTCACGTCAAATTGGTAGTTGTATTTTTATTTTTAAAAAAAAATTGTTACGTGAAACCAAAAACATTTGCCAAAACTCTGTCAGTATAAACACGTAGATTTCCTGGGTTAAAAACCTTCATTCGTTGGTAAAGATGTTTGTTAAGATATCGTTTAGTTTGTTTGTATGCTGTAAAACTTTCATTTGCTGATAAAGACGTTTGTCAGGCTTTTTATTTAGTTTGTTCGTATACTATAAAGTTTTAATTTGCTAATAAAGACGTTTCTCAGGGTTTTTATTTAGTTTGTTTGTATACTATAAAGTTTTAATTTGCTAATAAAGACGTTTCTTAGGGTTTTTATTTAGTTTGTTTGTGTACTGTAAAACTTTCATTTGCTGATAAAGACATTTGTCAGGGTTTTTATTTAGTTTGTTTGTCTACTGTAATACTTTCATTTGCTGATAAAGACGTTTGTCAGGGTTTTCATTTAGTTTGTTTGTATACTGTAAAACTTTCATTTGCTGATAAAGACGTTTGTCAGGGTTTTTATTTAGTTTGTTTGTCTACTGTAAAACTTTCATTTGCTGATAAAGACGTTTGTCAGGGTTTTCATTTAGTTTGTTTGTATACTGTAAAACTTTCATTTGCTGATAAAGACGTTTGTCAGGGGTTTTATTTAGTTTGTTTGTCTACTGTAAAACTTTCATTTACTGATAAAGACGTTTGTCAGGGTTTTCATTTACTTTGTTTGTATACTGTAAAACTTTCATTTGCTGATAAAGACGTTTGTCAGAGTTTTCATTTAGTTTGTTTGTCTACTGTAAGACCTCTAATCATTGATTAAAACCTTTATTAGAATATTCGTTGACTTTTATAAGTTTCATGTTATTTTAATATTTTTAAAAGTAGATTTGATTTTTTTAAAATCTGTCTTAATGTTACATTAGTTACCTCACCCCCTGAATTGAAAGCTTAAATACCTCTCGTGAACAAGTACTCCATTGTATACTTAAGAACAAACAAACCGATATTAATTAAACATATAATTTTTTTCCCCACTTATTAAACACGATAATTTTATTAAGCCAAATTTTATTCCTGAATAAGGTAAGCAAATATAGAGATTTCTATACTTTAGTAGTAACATCAGATAATTAGTCAGAATGTATTTTGAAAACTCAATAAAAAGAAAAACGTTTCGCTAATCAAAGATTACCCAGTGTAACAAAGATTTACAAATAACACGAAACTGCAGCTTTAATGTAGGAGAAAGTAACTGATATTTGATTCGCTGTTTGTTTGTTTTTGAATTTTGCTCAAAGCTACACGAGAGCTATCTGCGCTAGCCGTCCCTAATTTAGCAGTGTAAGACTAGAGGGAAGGCAACTAGTCATCAACACCCACCGCCAACTCTTGGGTCACTCTTTTACCAACGAATAGTGGGATTGACCGTCACTTTATAATGCCCCCACGGCTGAAAGGGGGAGCATGTTTGGTGCGACGGGGATTCGAACCCGCGACCCTCGGAATAGAAGTCGAACGCCTTAGCCCACCTGGCCATGCCGGGGCCTTGACAGTTTGTTTGTTATTTCACATTTTTTAGAGCTGGCCGCTATCCTGTAATGGCTATCCTTTAAACACATAGAACACAACGGTTCCGTCCCGATACCAAAGGATTATGTGTTAAACAATGTGTTTTACTTAAGTTTTCTTTCCGTTCAGGTACTTGTAATAAGAACTAAACAAAGTTTTGATTGTTGTCTGTGAAAAAATTAAAAAATGGATGAAATAGGTGAAAAATAATGGTTCTCATTATTCTATCTTCTTGACCAATCGGTCATTTCCAATCAATGACCTTCATCGGGATGGATAACAGGACGCGCATGCTGTTTTTTATGGGCGACCAAGTTGCAGCACAGCCGCCTTCCCCTGGTGTTAAGTTTCATAACGGTCTTTCTTTCAACACTTCACTCTTCCCCGACACCGAATTTATTAGTTATTTGAGACAGATAAGAATACAGCTTAGAATACAGAATATATAATATAAGAATACATCTCAGTGAAACTATTGTTAAAATATGAGAATACGGCGTAGTGAAGTATTCTTAAAATATGAGAATACGACGTAGTGAAAGCATTCTTAAAATATGAGAATACGGCGCAGTGAAAGTATTGTTAAAATATAAGAATACGGCGCAGTGAAACTATTGGAAAAATATGAGAATACGGCGTAGTGAAAGTATTGTTTAAATATGAAAAATATAGTTTAGTGGAAGCATTGTTAAAGTACGTATCACTTAAAAATATAAGACAGACAATATGTGTGTCATCTCATTTTGTTTAATTATCAATACAACAATTCATAGACGCACAATAAAGGGGGGACACATCCCCCGCAAAATTCGGGCACACATGTGTATATTTATACTTCAACTTTCTAACTACGTAGTTTAGGCATCAGTTATACTGAAGGTTTCTGATAAATTATTTGTTTCTTTATTTATTTTTTCACTAGTTTGCATAAAGTGCGCGAACGATACGAGTAACAAACACTTTACAGTGTGTCACACTTCATGCTGAACAGTAAAAGAACAGCCCGTTTTATTTCAAACGGAACCTGTGTTTTGTCTGCTTCGTGCACTCAATGTGAGAGCTTTTTGTTATAAATAAAGCTTTCATTTTTTTATTTTTTTTGAAGGTCTCAACTATTTAGTTATCACGTGCAGTACGCACGCAACGCTGTGTTTACTTATTCAAATAACACGTGTATGAGTGGTAGTTGAAGTTTTGTCAGCTGAATGTAAGTGAAAACAACACCGGTGTTACTGTATTGTTATTCTGTTTAATTTAAGGCAACACTTCACATTCACCGTTTCGTTTAAAAATGGACAAAATGAAAACTAGGCCTCAGAATGTAATTCTATATTTACAACATCCCTGATTTATTTAGTGTTTCACACTACTCTCGCTTGTATTACGTGATTAAAAAGTGTCATACGTATGGTGTACCTCTCTATAAAATGGATTTTACGTATAAATTATTGTGGTTTTTGGTTTTTTTTAAATAGAGAAGTCTAAGAATAGGAGTCTGTCTGTGAGTATGTCTGTCTAGATTTCCATGCGCGTATCTCCAAAACTAATAAACCGACGAATACGAAAACTTTACCCAAGTTGAGAAGTCAATATGGAACAGTCCTCTCCAGATTTGGACCAAGTTACATAACAATGTTAAACATCTATAACTTAGAAGTCTCTAACAATAGTGAACATCTCTATGAGTTGAATTGTCTAACAATGTTTAACATATACAATTTGGAATATCAGAATTGTTATGTCTATTATTAACTTTTCTATCATGAAAACACAACCTTGAGAGAAGTCAAACAAAGTGTTTTCTACCTCAATAAAATGTTTATTGAATAAGGTAACATCATTATTTAAAAAACGAGGTCACCTACAGAGCAATCAAAAGAAACAGAGGACCTATATAAGCCAAATATGGTCGTCTTTAAACAACTGGTGTTTATTTGTTTAGTTCAACCTTTCTGAACGAACGCTGACGTAGTCGTGATGTCAGTGAACATAATCTGAAGTTTTCGTTGGCCACAAACAATTCAGTAAATGTAGACAAAGATTAAAACAGTTAAGTAAATAAACACGCTCTAAACGTTACTTCCTTTATAGGTATTGAGAACTTATCCTTTCGAAGCGACACCTGGCAGTCACACATGAATCGATAACTTCCCTTCACTCTAACAGAAGCGACACCTAGCAGTCGTTCATGAATTTATAATTTCTATCAAACACTTTCATTTAGATTCTGTCTCGTATCATAACCGTATATAAACAAACATATCAATCCTTACACGCCTTCATTTGAATACGTTATTTAATACGTCATTAGAAAGAACTGTAACCCGGATGTATAGCTATGTGTCAATTCTTTAATAACTTCGTTCGATTCTAGTTGGTACTACGTCGCTATAGAGTTTCTTACCCGGATGTAAAGTTATGTGTCAATTTCTTCATAACTTCATTCGATTCTAGCAGGTACTACGTCGTTATAGAGTTTCTTACCCAGATGTAAAGCTGTGTGTCAATTTTTTAATAACTTCATTCGATTCTAGCAGGTACTACGTCGTTATAGAGTTTCTTACCCGTATGTAAAGTTATGTGTCAATTTCTTCATAACTTCATTCGATTCTAACAGGTACTACGTCGTTATAGAGTTTCTTACCCGGATGTAAAGTTATGTGTCAATTTTTTAATAACTTCATTAGATTCTAGCAGGTACTACGTCGTTATAGAGTTTCTTACCCGGATGTAAAGTTATGTGTCAATTTTTTAATAACTTCATTCGATTCTAGCAAGTACTACGTCGTTATAGAGTTTCTTACCCGGATGTAAAGTTATGTGTCAATTTCTTCATAACTTCATTCGATTCTAGCAGGTACTACGTCGTTATAGAGTTTCTTACCCGGATGTAAAGTTATGTGTCAATTTCTTCATAACTTCATTCGATTCTAGCAGGTACTACGTCGTTATAGATTTTTTACCCGGATGTAAAGCTGTGTGTCAATTCTTTCATAACTTAATTCGATTCTAGTCTATACTACGTTGTTAGAGAGTGTCGTTACCCGGACGTATAGGTATGTGTTAATTCATACGTAACTTCTTGTCTATAAAGGTTGGCCCGGCATGGCCAAGCGCGTTAAGGTATGCGACTCATAATCCGAGGGTTGCGGGTTCGCATCCCCGTCGCGCCAAACATGCTCGTCCTTTCAGCCGTGGGGGCGTTATAATGTGACGGTCAATCCCACTATTCGTTGGTAAAAGAGTAGCCCAAGAGTTGGCGGTGGGTGGTGACGACTAGCTGCCTTCCCTCTAGTCTTACACTGCAAAATTAGGGACGGCTAGCACAGATAGCCCCGCGTAGGTTTGTGCGAAATTCAAAAAACAAACAAACTATAAAGGTTGCTCGTGTTGAATATATTAAATGTATGTACTTAATATTCACAGAAAAAATATATACAACTAATTAGTCGGATTTTTTCAGTTCTCTGAAGCTGGTACCACAACGTATTCCTCATGTTTATATATGGCTGTCATGTCGTGTTTAATGATTGGTGAGGTGTCATCAAATGTTGCAGCTAACAAAAAAACTATGTAACCATTTTTGAATATTACATGTTGGAGAAAAAACAATGAACTGCAAGAAATTTTCTAACCATGGAAAGTTTTTAAGACTGCCACAAAGGGGATCCACACATCAGTCTTTGAGATTTTAACGGTGGGACAGCGGTAAGTCTACGGACATAAAACGCTAAAATCCAGTGTTCGATACTCTGCAGTGGACACAGCAAATAGCCCACTGTGGCCTTGCTTTAACACAATGAAACCAACCTAATTTTAGGGTTAACGTTTTGCAAACTGAACACATTTATTTTAACCCTATTATATAACGTCATATCTCTTGAAAGTATATCTCAGTGATCTTGATAGTTTTCACTGTCCGTAGTTTTCCTAAAACGATAATAACGTGAGAGAATAAGACAGTACTCAACTTTATGACAGTCACAACAGTGAAGAATAACACACCTGTCCAATAGAATGTATCATACAATGATGAAAATCTATCGTTTGACAGATAGGTCAAAACTTGTAAGATTTAAACGATAACTTGTAACTTTCAAACTGGAATTAGAGGCAGTTAAACTAAAACTTACGGCATTTAAATCAGGTCGGTCCTGTAATAGTTAATTTATCATGATGAAACTTTGTAGAATGGACGGCAACTGCCTGTTGTGGAGACGCAAGAGTAGAGGACGGCGTTTCGAAAGTCTTCCGCCTTCAGAATTCTTATGTTTCAACAGGCTGTTGCCGTCCATTCTACAAAGTTTCATCATGAATACTCAGCCTAAACAGTCTATCAAAGAATAGCTAACTTATCATTTGTGACACCTAAACCAGGAATTGTGATATTTAAATTGAAACTTTTAACATTTAAACTAATACTTGTAGTATTTAAATCAGGTCGGTCCTGTAATAGCTAACTTATCACTTGTGACACTTAAACCAGGAACTGTGACATGTAAATTAAACTTTTTTTATATTTAAACTAAGGTTTTATAGTATTGTTTTTTTCTTTATGTACTTCATGTGGTGTTTAAAGAAACAACAACAATAACAAACGCTCTCTGAAAACAGATCCTATCAGACAATCTAACATTATGCAGCTAGAAATATCTTAAAATTGTTTAGACTTATCTGAAATAGACAAGACTGTTGTCAAACGAGTTATGGTAGATAAAATCTCAAACTCGACAAATCCGATTTCATCACTAAGGCAATCTGAGAATTGCAACACCTACTTCGGGTTTTCATCTGATAACCAACGCCCTCTACATGAGCTATAAGATTTCATTTATTTAGTTTTATATTTGACCCCTTTAATCTATGGCTCAGATTAGAGCTCATAATGTTAAAATCGGAGGTTTTATACCTATGTTAGGAACGGCACCGATAGCTCACTGTGCATTTTTTACAAATACAGACTTTGTATTTTGTTAATGTGTGTGACTTTATGTCTACAAGTGTGTGTATATATGAACAGTAATAAGATATGTGGATACGTTCTGTTGTGTATAACTTAAACGTTTGTTACAACCTGCGTTACCTTCCGAATATTTCATTTCTAACGTTTATGACGTGAATAATTTCCAAAGTAGCTTCGTCGGTGAAATTCTCAGTGGACTGCCATGGATATCATTACTGCCAGGGGGAGCTGGGATTTGTAATACAAGATAATGTTATGAGCATCATTCCGTTTAGAGGAGGGCCGGCGCTTGACTCCTAATCTGAGGGTCGCGGATTCGAATCCCCGTCACACCAAACATGCTCGGCCTTTCAGCTGTGGAGGCGTTATAATGTGATGGTTAATCCCACTATTCGTTGGTAAAAGAGTAGCCCAAGAGTTTGCTGTGAGTGATGATGACTATCTACCTTTCCTCTAGTCTTACACTGCTATAGTAGGGACGGCTAGCGCAGATAGCTCTCGTGTAGCTTTGCGCGAAATTCAAAAACAAGCAAACTGTCTTGTATTACCAATGTTCACTAATATTGTGATAAACCTATCTTATTTATTATTATTGTCTTAAATGGTGTATTGGCCACAAGATGGAGCTGATTTATTTAATGTCAAATGTAGAATCAAGACTGTCAGTCACAAATATCCGCAAACCTCTGTAAAAGTGAAACATAAAGTTCGGATATTTCCTATGCTTTCCAGGAAAACCTTAAATTATTTTTCAAGCTGTCAAGATGTGAAATATTTTTAGGAAGTTGAATATAAAGACAGTTCTGTCGCATTTGGAAAACTTTATAAAGATTTATTTCTGGAAACAGCTCAAGTGTGACGAGCTTAACCTTTATGTGCTTAATGGAACCCAAGCTGTTTGAGTTTTTCCACTAGGAGTCTCTTCTAAAGGAAAATCTGGAAAAAAACAAAAACACCTATAATCGTCAACTGATCAATCTAATTATAGATTAAGAAACAAGTGGATATTTTCTACTAAATTTACTGGTTTCTTTTTATAACTCAAGATATGTTGTTTCTAGACTCAAAAAATTTCTTGAGAAGCGTAGGTCAAGAAACTTTTTTGTTTGGGAATTTCGCACAAAGCTACTCGAGGACTATCTGTGCTAGCCGTCCCTAATTTAGCAGTGTAAGACTAGAGGGAAGGCAGCTAGTCATCACCACCCACCGCCAACTCTTGAGCTACTCTTTTACCAACGAATAGTGGGATTGACCGTCACATTATAGACCCCCCACGGCTGGGAGGGCGAGCATGTTTAGCGCGACGCGGGCGCGCACCCGCGACCCTCGGATTACGAGTCGCACGCCTTACGCGCTAGGCCACGCCGGGCCATCAAGAAACAATATTACTAAATTAAAAAATTTTTAAAGTATCTCTATTATAACATAGTTCTGTCTTAAATGTTTCTTTTTTAATCTAAATGGATGCTATTTTGTGTGAAATTGGAGCGTTGAATGAGTTCGAAGTAATATCTTGAAAACTGTGTTATTTAAACAAAACACTTAGTTGGTGTGAACAATATTTATTATCTTCGCAACAAAAACTCTGTCTGATAATCACTGACGTATAATTTCTCAATAATACATTGTTTTATAAAGAATCTAGTCCTTTTTTAAAAAAATTAAATAAAATATATAGCAATAAAAATATATAGGTTTTTGCAGACGATTCCAGTGCTAAGCCTACTAAAGTCAGTTTTCCCTTTATTTATATATTTGGCCACCAGACTTTTCGACAGAAAATTATTTTTTACAATATAAAATATAACAGTTCATGATGTACAGATTCCAAAACAAAAAATATTGACACAGTTTCTTTTTTTAGTTCTATCTTCCTAATTAATTACCTAAAAAATATTTAAGTATGTGTTTGTATGTTTTCAAGCAAAGTCACAGAGGGCTATATGCTGTGCCTACCGCGGGAAATTGAACTAGGATTTTAGCGATGTAAGTCCGTATATATATATATATTTAATGTGTTAATGCCCCAGTGGCAAAGCGGTATGCCTACGGACTTACAACGCTAGAATCTGGGTTTCGATACTCGTGGCGAGAAAAGTACAGATAGTCCATTGTGTGGTTTTTCAAAAGAAACAGTTGATACGTTAAAATATTATATAATTATACATCAATAAACAACATTGTAGCAGTTTAAAGTTAACTGTCGTCATTCCGCTGTCTTAACGTTTTAATCAAGTTCACTGTAGTATTTTAACTCTTGAAGTCACATCTGGATGTCGTTTAGGATCTTGGTCACTCAGATCGGCGTCTGATCTGAGTGACCTTTAACGTGAACTTCTCCGCCACTCAATTAACATCTATTTCTTCCTGAGAGACACTAAGGCTCCTCTCCACTTTAGTCTACAAGTCTTTCTACTAACCTTATTCAGCTTGAAGGATGATGTTTGTGGGGTTTAAGGATCGTTTAATGACATCCATGACATATTTAGTGAGATAATAAAATAATCTTTACAAACCGAAGCTTTGTACTGGGTGTAATATTAAGTTAGGAATATTCAAAAGTCAGGCATGATTTTTTGATAATTACAATATATATTTATTTATATTTAAACAGTTAGGTTACTGTTCTTGGATTTTTAATGCAAAGTTACACAAATAATAGGAACCCAGATTTAACTTTGAAAACTAAGAAACTTACCCCTAGCCCACCGGAGGACAAGTGATAGGTTGTCATAGTTACCTCTTGCCCACCGGAGGACAAGTGATATGTTGTCATGGTTACTCTCAGCCCACCGGAGGACAAGTGATATGTTGTCATAGTTACCCCTTATTCTTTTTCCAGTTTTGTTATTTTTTATGACTTTTCAGTCGTAAAATTGTCTTTTTCTCACTTTCTCCCATTGGCCATGTAAAAACTACAACATTGCTTGGTTCTGTAATGTATATTGGGAAGCCTTAATATTAAATTCATTGTTTATATATAGAGAGATTCTGTAGAAATATTCGAATCAGAACAATGAATTTACCAGTAACGTTTGCCAAAAGCAACCTGTCACTGAGGGTGGTTCTAAGGGTGAAAGGTGTAGTATTAGTGTCACAATTCATTATCAACCAGTATTTAGCAAAACGCCGTACTACGGGTTACCTATCGTGGGGATCGAACCCCGGATTCTACTGTTATAAATCACTATTCACATGTTGTATGTTAGGCAATACTGAGTTACACCTAACTAATTATATAGCTGTACACACACAAGAAAAGGTGTAGCAACCACATAAAGAAAACGTGGTATTAATTTCTCACTTTAACGATAATTAAAGACGGGTAACATCAGGTATTTCTCGGGTAACATTAGGTATTTCTCACTAGACAGTAGTTTGTTTATCTCAGAGTAACACATTCATGTTGTTATCTGCTACATAGGAGATTCTTGTGTGTGTGTGAGACCGCCCTTACTAATGCTTTTTCATGCAGAATAGATCGTAAGATAGGGGTGGGGCGGAGGGCTCTACACCCCGTAATTCTTCTAACAGCCTTCCTTGTACACGAAACAAATTTTGTAAACCACTACACTCAGCGTAACGGTACCATAAAACTTTCCCACGCGGTTCGCCATCAGAACAACTGGATATACAGAAATAACAATAATTGTATTATACTTCACTGGCATTTCAAGAATAGTCAAACTGAAGTGTGGTAAGCTCAAAAATTCACACCTTTTAGTCGTTATTGTTTTTAATATCAGAACTGTATAGCGTTAGAATAATTATCTCAGATAGCATTATTTTAAATTACACTGGAATAAATACAGATGTAACAGACCACGATAGACCCTGTTAAAAACGATATTACGTTTTCTCGGAATCTCTAAAAATGAAAATAGAAACAGAGGATTTTATGTTTGATGATTAAATTCATTTCACATAAACTAAATGACATCGCTATGAACAAGAAAGTTATTTACAGATTCTCGAATACGTTCTAATCAGATTCTCTGTCAGATCAGCGTGAGAAATCGTCAGTTATTTAGAACTAATATAATTTAAATTTCATAACATTTAAGGAAAAACAGCACGACTTTCGACGTGTTTGTAAAATTATTTATAAAAATCCAAATGTCACATTGATTATATTCAAAAGTGTAATATATGCATAATGTTTTTACTTTAATGTTAAACAGAGAAGTAATTGTGTGTTTTCGGTGTTATTTAAAAAACCAAACGTATGCCACGTCAGACTAGAGTATTTCAGTTTGGTCTGAACGTTTTGTAAAACAGTTTCGTCCCTGACTAGAAATCGACCAGTCCGTCAGACTCAACACAGAAATCAGAGCTTTCTATCCATCTTCTCTCTTTCATCCCACCCTAATGTGACTCCACCCACTCTTGCGGTCTCGGGCTTCCTCGTGCGATGAAACTGACAAGACCGTATGTAGAGCGCGAACTGTAGGTCTAGATTTGGACGATTTACACTCACAAGCTATTTCGAGTTCTCGTGATATCCGTTCGCTTTTCCCACAGTTGAAGTAGAGACGAAGAAAGACAATCATCTGGTTTCTATCGAGTAGATAATATTTAGTGTAAAGTTAACACGTGGTTTGTTGTGTCGCTTTTCCTGATCTTGAAAAGTAACTGGACACTATTTACTAGAGCAAGTGACGTGTTTTATATAGGTAAGTCTGGAGCATATTACTTTAACATACCATTACAACACATCGTTATAGAGTTTCTTACCCAGATGTAAAGCTATGTGTCAATTCTTTAATAACTTCTTTCGATTCTAGCAGGTACTACGTCGTTATAGAGTTTCTTACCCGGATGTAAAGCTGTGTATTAATTCTTTAACAACTTCATTCGATTCTAGCAGGTACTACGTCGTTATAGAGTTTCTTACCCGGATGTAAAGCTATGTGTCAATTCATTAATAACTTCATTCGATTCTAGTTGGTACTACGTCATTCTAGAGTTTCTTACCCGGATGTAAAGCTATGTGTCAATTCTTTAATAACTTCATTCGATTCTAGTTGGTACTACGTCATTCTAGAGTTTCTTACCCAGATGTAAAGCTATATGTCAATTCTTTAATAACTTCATTCCATTCAAATGTGAAACTGTTTTCAGTTATTAGTAGCGTCAACACATCGACAGAGACTTTATTACCGTACTGATCTACATTACACGTTACTTACACTACAGAATTATACTACAGTACCGTACTGATCTACATTACACATTACTTACACTACAGATGATACTGCATTACCGTACTGATCTACATTACACGTTACTTATACTACAGATGAGACTGCATTACCGTACTGATCTACATTAGACGTTACTTACACTACAGATGAGACTGCATTACCGTACTGATCTACATCACACGTTACTTATACTACAGATGAGACTGCATTACCGTACTGATCTACATCACACGTTACTTATACTACAGATGAGACTGCATTACCGTACTGATCTACATCACACGTTACTTATATTACAGATGAGACTGCATTTCCGTACTGATCTACATTACACGTTACTTACAGTACAGGTGAGACTTCATTACCGTACTGATCTACATTACACGTTACTTACACTACAGAATTATACTGCAGTACCATACTGATCTACATCACACGTTACTTATACTACAGATGAGACTGCATTACCGTACTGATCTACATTACACGTTACTTATACTACATTTGAGACTTCATTACCGTACTGATCTACATTACACGTTGCTTACACTACAGATGAGACTGCATTACTGTACTGATCTACATCACACGTTACTTACAGTACAGGTGAGACTTCATTACCGTACTGATCTACATTACACGTTACTTACACTACAGAATTATACTGCAGTACCATACTGATCTACATCACACGTTACTTATACTACAGATAAGACTGCATTACCGTACTGATCTACATTACACGTTACTTATACTACATTTGAGACTTCATTACCGTTCTGATCTACATTACACGTTACTTATACTACATTTGAGACTTCATTACTGTACTGATCTACATTACACGTTACTTATACTACAGATGAGACTGCATTACCGTACTGATCTACATTACACGTTACTTACAATACAGGTGAGACTTCATTACCGTACTGATCTACATTACACATTACTTACACTACAGATGATACTGCATTACCGTACTGATCTACATTACACGTTACTTATACTACATTTGAGACTTCATTACCGTACTGATCTACATTACACGTTACTTATACTACATTTGAGACTTCATTACCGTTCTGATCTACATTACACGTTACTTATACTACAGATGAGACTGCATTACCGTACACATACACATCACACGTCACTTATACTACAGATGAGACTGCATTACCGTACTGATCTACATTACACGTTACTTGCAGTGCAGGTGAGACTTCATTACCGTACTGATATACATTACACGTTACTTATACTACAGATGAGACTGCATTACCGTACTGATCTACATTACACGTTACTTATACTACAGATGAGACTGCATTACCGTACTGATCTACATTACACGTTACTTACAGTACAGGTGAGACTTCATTACCGTACTGATGTAAGTAACACTTAAACTTTATGATCGTATTGATTTCATGTATTATTTTTCATTAAAGCTCAACTTAAGATGTTTCTCCATATTTAAAACTGAGATACTGGGGTTTCAAGCTTGCTGTATATGTCCAGGTGCACTTGGTTCTTCTCATACATTTAATTATCAACTAAGTTATTAAAGAAACTTTTTACTTAACCATTTATACTGAAATAAAATAAGTGAAATATCAGTCACCGTTAAAATAACATAATTTAATGTTATTAGTTCCTACTGTAATTGTGATGTGCACGTGACATGAATAACATTAATATCAATTACAGTTCACTTCACTTAATCTGGTTCACACAATGACAGTCGTTATTCATGAAAACACAATTTGGTTCACACTATAACAGTCGTTGTTGATGAAAACATAATCACGTTCACACCATAAAAGTCGATGTTTATGAAAATACAATCTGGTTCACACCATAATAGTCGTTGTTCATGAAAACACAATCTGGTTCACACTATAACAGTCGTTGTTGATGAAAACATAATCACGTTCACACCATAACAGTCGATGTTCATTAAAAGACCATCTGGTTCACACCATAACAGTCGTTGTTCATGAAAACACAATTTGGTTCACATCGAAATAGTCGTTGTTCATGAAGTATATTATATAAATAGTGTTTAGACTACTACTCTGTCTATCGTATCCCAGCCGGCATGATGAATCATGGTAGTGTAGGAAAGGCCTTGTCGGCAGTGGTTAAGGTAGATGTTAGTGAGCATTGTCAGTTACACATTTTTACTTTTTTGTCACGACGTTAAGTGTAGCGTTGCATAACTCTAATTTAGTATGTAATTTTTGTTCATTATTCCTTGTCGTTAAGTGAACAACGGAATTGAGTAATGAACTTCCACGCTAAAAGTTGGTTTTTCGGTTCCCGTTTTGGGCACAGCACAGATAGTCCATTATGTAGGCTTGTGTTTATCAATGAAACACACTAACAATGAATAAGTCAGTAGAAATTACTACGCATGCCACGCCACCTGGTAATGAACAAAACGCGCTGCTGTACAAGAGAAACATATGCAAAAAGGTTTTTAAATGGCCGGAAATAGTGGAATGTTTAGTAAGAGAGAAAGTAGGTCTTCCTGACAGAGAATTAAAACAAGGAGCCTCCTCGCCCTCTGTCTTAGTGACATGTGTCCACCAGATGTCGTGGTATGACATGCATGCCAGCTATTTGCTTTATATGTGCACTCTAGCCTTCCCTTTTGTGACACATCTGTCTTGTCATTTATTGAACTATGGAGAACCTAGGACTTGGCCTTGCTTGTTTTTGTTTTATAGAATTACATCGTGAATTGTTTCTCACAAAAGACTCGTGTGTTTGTATTAAAGAAACTAGATGAGAGAACACAACGAATCTTTATTTTCATGTGTAAATATTGTCCACATGAAGGTTATTGTGTCTGAGATTATTATCTGCACCTTTTAAATATATTCACATAATAAAGGTATTTGGTACTGTAAGTTAAATGGAGCCTTATTCGATGAATAAGCTCTATAGCAAGGTTGGAGAGTTATATGACAAAGTCAGAGGCCATTGTGATTAAGTAGGCTGTAGGGCAAGGTCAAAAAACCCTAAAATTAAATAACTGTACGGCAAAGTTAGAAACCCGTAAAGTAAATGGGCTATAGGGCAATGTCAGAGGAATATATAGCAAGAATAGAGATCCCTAAAGTTAAATGGACTATACAAAAAAGTTAGGGATTCACTAAGGTTAAATGGACTATATGAAAAAGTAAAAGACTCCTTAAGGTTAAATGAACTATATGAAAAGATTAGAGACTCCCTAAGGCTAAATGGGCTGTTCAGCAACACCAAAGACTCCATTAGGGTTAAGCAGCGCCATTCCTAATTTAAAACTACTGAATAGAGAAATGGAATCTATAAGCGTCATCCGTCGTCTATGTGTATATTCTTGCAGAATTAACTGTTACCCTTAAAAGGAAGTCACAGACAAAATTGCTGAGTACGTTCGCGACTCCAACATTGGACCCGCCGATACGCTACCTTGTAAGCTATTCACGTACTCTCAATAACGAGTAGGTTTAATCGTTACCCATGTACGATCTAGCTGTGTGTAATGGCGGTTGAATCCATCTCCCTCTGTCACGTGACCGTGAGAACGCAGAAGTCATCAGTTCTTCTTGGGAACATGGGATACTGATATGTTCTACTTGAGGCGGGGCTTTAGGTTAAGCCTAAAGGTTCGAATTACAAAACGTTGAGAAAAAAAGATAAAAAGTGGCAGTTTGTTCTAAATGAAACCTGCTCAGAACACGTGATGGTTATATGAAAATAGCATATAGCATTAGCAGTGAGTTTGAATAAGTAAAACTGGAACCAGTACAGAATCAAATATCCATATAACAAACAATACAGACTTAAATATTCATGTAAAGTAACGTTACCAAGGTAACAACAATAGCACTAGTTAAATAACAGTAAAATTATTAAGATGAAAACAACATTACTAAGTTAGCAACAATTGCCAAGGTAACGAGAATTAGCTTACAGTGTAATAACAACGTAGTTGTTGTACTTTTACTGAGGCTGGCTGATGTTCCGCGGGTTCGTAATCCAGCCAATCACGTAGTTCAAGCCAAACACAAGTCAGGCTAGAAAGAGTGGAATTAATTTGAACACAAACACATTTAACTCTAGCCAGTTGACGTGTCACTTCTAGGACGACTACACTGACCACGTGCTTTTACTTTTCACTTTCCCAGAAGTAAAGGGGGGTGGGGTGTTACATCTCTTAGTAATCCACCCTGTAGTTCGTGGTATGAAAGTTACGGTTGAAGGTGCTAACATGGATTCGTAAAGTACAGTAACTAAGTTCAGTCATCCCATTGAACATTATGGTGTAATACATAAATTACTTTGGATTCCCAAACAACACAAACTATAGATACGGAACTACTAAAATTGTCTGTGACGAAAGACGTGTCTCTTATAATAGCTAACGATCTGAAATATCAAATATAATAAAGAACATTTGCAAAAATACTTTAATACTATTACGTATCATATAAAGAAAACCGAGTGTTATCCATAGTTATCTTCAAGGTATTTTGGTAATTTTGTTAATTAATACTATGCATTAGTAAACAGAGATGTTTCTAACACAACGACACTTTTTAAACAGCTGTTTCTAACTATGTATTACTTCAAAACAAATTAGTGCAACCTGGCCAACATGTCTTCCAACAGTTATTAAGTGAGATAACTTTAGTTGAAAATTTATATTTTTTTATGATTGAAAACTTTAAACAAATCTTACTATGAAAGACTATATCAAAGCTTGGTCAGCTGCGCATGTGGATATATATTTATGTATGATATTCTTACACGTAATTATCACGGTTTTCTTGACAAACCACAACTTACTGCATAAAAAATGACCTTCACTACAAACAAAGATATCAGCTTTCAGTAAAACAAACAGTTTCAACTTTGAAGATAAAAGCCTATTATTTCTAAATACAAATATTCCCTAAAACTTACTTTACTAGCTTAGTAGGTACAGTGGAATTTATTCGTCATCACAGTATTTGTTGAATAGAACTCGTAAACGCACTCGAATTTTTCACGTTTTCTCTTATCATATTTTAAACCCCAAATTCATACAGTTTTTATCAGTTAGTTGTTCTAAATGTTTACAGAATTTTGTGACATTTTCACAACTAATTTTCAGTTGAACCAGTTGAGTCTGTTGACAACTATGAACACTATTCTGAATGGTTTAAGTTGTTTATTAATATAGTTAATGAAAGCTACGTGGCGTTTCCATACATGATGTAACGTTATATCATTAGTTAAAGTTATAGTGGTTTTTGATCATTTCTTTAACTAATATTTACAGTTGTTTTTACTTTCTCCTGTAAGAAGACTGTGCGGTAAAAATGAAGTATTTTCTACTTAATTCGATTGTTAGGAAGAAGTAAAATATTTTAAACTTGACCCCATTTTATTGTAAAAGTCATTTCTAGTTAACAGAAAAAGTGTGCATAACGGTTCTAGATATTGAAAAAAATGCACGTCTTATGGTTGGTGGCCATCTTACCGAAGAGTTCGATAAAATGGCCCCCCAAGATGGAATAAAATGGCCATTATTCTAATAAGAAATGTAAATCAAAATAAATGTTTTATTTACTAACTACAGTGATTGGAAATGTTTCTCGTAGGTTGCTCAACATCTTTGAAAATAGCGCAAATACGGAGAAGTGAGGAACATTGTGGTTGAAATATACATCACTGATATGTGGTGAGACGCCCTTATGTCGCTCTTAATAAAGCAAGCGCTCGTAATAAAAAATCATACATCCTGAACTGTGTTTGTTATGGTATGTTCTTTGAAACAGTCAGAGTGAAATCACATAAAATATAAATATTCAAAGCAAGTTCTCATCTTGTTGGTCAATGTATTTAAGTGTGGCGGTCACGTGACAAATAGTTAGGTATAACTCACTGTAATTGGTAGCTGATGAAACACTAAAGGAAACCGTCTTTACCCACTTCTTCCAGTTGTCATTATTGTGGGCATTCTGAAATGAAAACATGTTTATTTTTAGGATACTATGTGTATTTATAGTGGGAAGTCAGTTAAGGCCTGGTTAACTGTAGTACACACATCTCACAGTATCTTAGGTAAATTACGATTCCTGTTTATTGTATTTCACTTTATATTTTGGTTAGTGTATCAATAGTTGTATTATTTATGTTACGTTTCTGTCACTCATGTAGTTTGTTATTTATTATCTTTCGACTTTGTTATCTTAGGACTTTGTTGCACTATCATGAAACTTGACTCTCGAGGTAAACAATAGCACGTGCCATAGTGGTTTATCTCAGATATCAGATTACTCAAATTACACCGTTTGAGTTGGTAAATGGGTTTCCATTGGCCAAAAGACGTTGTTATGGAGGCCGTGTAAAGTTTTGCATATATATTTATATATATACTGATGTCCAGTTATGCATGAAAAACTAAATCATTGATTGAACCAATAAATGTTTGTTTTTTTTGAAATTTCCCGCACAGCTACACTAGGGCTATCTGCGCTGAAACCAATAACTAGTGTTATATGTTCCATGAGTAAAGAAAAAATAGTGTTATATGTTCCATAAGTAAAGAATAACTAGTGTTATATGTTCCATAAGAAAAGTATAACTAGTGTTATATGTTCCATAAGTAAAGTATAACTAGTGTTATATGTTCCATAAGTAAAGAATAACTAGTGTTATATGTTTCATAAGTAAAGTATAACTAGTGTTATATGTTCCATAAGTAAAGTATAACTAGTGTTATATGTTCCATAAGTAGAGTATAACTAGTGTTATATGTTTCATAGGTAAAGTATAACTAGTGTTATATGTTCCATAAGTAAAGAATAACTAGTGCTATATGTTTCATAAGTAAAGTATAACTAGTGTTATATGTTCCATAAGTAAAGTATAACTAGTGTTATATGTTCCATAAGTAAAGAATAACTAGTGTTATATGTTCTATAAGTAAAGTATAACTAGTGTTATATGTTCCATAAGTAAAGTATAACTCGTGTTATATATTCCATAGAAAACTCTCTTTTCCCTTTATTGCTGCTTTTATTAACAAAACTCCGACATGGCCAGGTGATTAAAACGTAATCCGAGGGTCGCGGGTTCGAATCCCGGTCGCACCAAACATGCTCGGTCTTTCAGCCAAGTGGGCGTTATAATGTAACGGTCAATTCCAGTATTCATTAATAAAAGAGTAGCCCAAGATTTGGCCGTGGGTAGTGATGACTTCCCTCTTGTCTTACACTGCCAAATTGGGGACTGCTAGCACAGAGAGGTCTCGTGTAGCTTTACGCGAAATAAAAAAAAAAAAAACTTTCATTAACAGTAGCGGTTGGAATATTTAATATATTATGTTTAATTTTCTTAGTATTATATTCATAATAAAAAGACTATTTTTACATTGCTAGTTAGTGCGTTAACTTAGGACTAACTTAAATCTCCTATTGTGGTCGGCCCCCCGGTGGCACAGAGGTATGTCTATTGACTCACACCACTAGAAACCGGGTTTTGAAACCCGTGGTGGGAGCGCAGATACTCCATCGTGTAACTTTGTGCTTAATTCCAAACAATCAACAATCAAAGCCTACTTTGGTCGAACTTCGGGAAATATTATTAGGATAACGGCCGAACAGCTCGCTAACAACGAGAGTGTTCTCATATTTATTATGAGTAAGAACATAGTATTTAATTAAACAGTCGATCGGAAGTTAATATCAGTTACTAACAAGGCTACAGAGTATTGTACGAAGACTGAGGTCGTATATCTCACTGCCTTGACGTACAAATTTTACAATGAAATCGTACAAAAATACGAGCACGATCACAAGTGCCACAGCAAAAGGTATGTGTGTTTTCTTATAGCAAAGCCACACCGGGCTATCTGCTGAGCCCACAAAGGGGAATCAAACCCTGATTGTAGCGTTGTGAATCCTTAAACTCACAGCTGTACCGGCGGGAGCTATAGAAGAGAAGGATACAGTGACAAGTCTACGAAAACACAAAAGACAAAAAGTGTATTTTTTAAGGTTTACAAATCATAGAGCACAACTTTTGTACCAACCACTCACTTAAAATTATGTCACATCAGTTAACTGTTACTCAGATTATGTACACACCAGTTAATTGTTACTCAGATTATGTACTAACCATTTAACTGTTACTCAGATTATGTACACACCAGTTAACTGTTACTCAGATTGTGTACACACCAGTTAATTGTTACTCAGATTATGTACTAACCATTTAACTGTTACTCATATTATGTACACACCAGTTAATTGTTACTCAGATTATGTACTAACCATTTAACTGTTACTCATATTATGTACACACCAGTTAACTGTTACTCAGATTATGTACTAACCATTTAACTGTTACTCATATTATGTACACACCAGTTAACTGTTACTCAGATTATGTACACATCAGTTAACTGTTACTCAGATTATGTACACACCCGTTAATTGTTACTCAGATTATGTACTAACCATTTAACTGTTACTCAGATTATGTACACACCAGTTAACTGTTACTCAGATTATGTACACATCAGTTAACTGTTACTCAGATTATGTACACCAGTTAATTGTTACTCAGATTATATACTCATCAGCTATTTCTCAGATTATGTACACATCAGTTCACTGTTACTTAAATTATGTACACATTAGTTAATGGTTACTCAGATTATGTACACATCAGTTGAATGTTATTTAGCTTATATACTCATCAGTTAACTGTTACTCATGTTATGTAAATACTAGTTAACCGTTACTCAGACTATGCACTCATTAGTTAACTGTTACTCAGACTATATACTCATCTGTTAAATATTACTCAAATTATGCACTCATTAGTTAACCCAGATTGTGAACTCATCAGTTGGAATGTTGAAGATAAGAAGGGCACTTTGATATTAAAACTGAAATGTTCTGCGGGTAAAACATGTCTGTTATTTTAGAGTTGTGGCCGAGGGTTCCGACTGGACATAATTTGATGATGTGGCGTCAGTTTGTCTCCTTGACATCCAAGCAAACGTGAGAGGGAATTTCACTCAATGATTACAATTGCGATTTTGTGTACCAATAATAGCAAGCTTGTGGCGCTAGTGCACACGATTCTACTTTATTTCTCAACACTATCTCTACCAACCTATCCGTAAAATCAATTATATGTCCAACTGAGACATGGTTCGTTTCAAAAAAGACAAACTTGCTTGTCTTGACAGAGAGCGTCGTCGTTTCGTGTAAGTTGCGTATCGATAAGTGCCGCAACGGCCGAGATAATCGTCATGACAGACAGACGGGCAAGTTTGCTTCTTCATATAGTCCCAGTTAATCATATTCCAAATGTATCATCCCCGGTTGTTGTATCTAAAGAATATGCTCCTTAAACACGACATGTCCACTTTCATTCATAATCCTGGACTAAAAACAGATTCAACAGATAAACAACAGTTTATATGTTACCAAAGATGGAACGAGATGGATGTTATACTGTTTAAATATTAATTGTTAACATTTTCTCAGAGTTCGTAAGAGGTGTACAATTTTTTTATCTTGTTGGACGTGTGGAAAAGGGGAGTTTTATCACAAACTACCTGAGTGGCAACCTCTTGTGATGATCTACAAACCACAGACCATTCAGTAGTTAAAGATAGACTCTACGTTTTTATGTGTTCAAGTGCGGGATATTCCTCTTGTCAGGAGAAGTGAGGAAATATGAACCTGGTATTCACCGGAAGATTTATACCCTCCGGTAGCACTACAAATAGTTTGTTATTTCATCAACTACATAACTTATGTTAAGTTAGTTTAAATACACTTCTTAGCAAATAACTGGCCAACTGAGATGTGATTTACTTCTGTAAGACGAGATGGAATCAGAAACTAAACTGTATTTGTGACGTATTTTGTACCGAGGTAAGATTATACTAATAAAAATGGTACTGTTTTGTGATGTATTCTGCACCAAAAAAAGATTGAACTGGTAACTATGGTAGTGTTTTGTGATGTATTCTGTACCAAGGTAAGGGTAACTATAGTAGTGCTTTGTGACGTATTCTGTACCTACGTAAGATTGAACTAGTAACTATGGTAGTGTTTTGTGACGTATTCTGTACCTACGTAAGATTGAACTAGTAACTATGGTAGTGTTTTGTGACGTATTCTGTACCTACGTAAGATTGAACTAGTAACTATGGTAGTGTTTTGTGATGTATTCTGTACCAAGGCAAGATTAACCTAATAACTATGGTAGTGTTTTGTGACGTATTCTGTACCAAGGTAAGATTAACCTAATAACTATGGTAGTGTTTTGTGATGTATTCTGTACCAAGGTAAGATTAACCTAATAACTATGGTACTGTTTTGTGATGTATTCTGTACCAAGGTAGGATTAACCTAATAACTATGGTAGTGTTTTGTGATGTATTCTGTACCAAGGTAAGATTAACCTAATAACTATGGTAGTGTTTTGTGATGTACGAGATATCAATCGTAGAGATGAGTAGAAATTGGTCGGTGACTTTTTTAAACAACTTATTTTAACACGTCGTGTCCTCCAATGTTCAACACATCACTTTATCATATACAAAGATCTAAGTTTCCTCAGTTTTCTCACTGTTTTAACGAAACACACATTCTCAGTTATTTCTTTTAATTGTATTCGGTTTATAAGTATTTATATGTTTAAATATTATTCCCACTAGACAACGTTAAGGTCGAAGTTCATATTGACGCCCTGTGTCCGTAATTTATTTTCTGTTGAACTGTGGAAGACGTGGAACAACAGATATGAAAGCAGAAGTGAAATGAAGCATTTGTTTTATATATGTCTGAATAAATGACTTGTGTGAATTCCATGCTGGGACTGCGAGTACTCATTTCTGGGTGTGTATGGATAGATCCAGTTACTGACCCGGGAAGCTGTGAGAAAACAAGTTTTCTGGAAATCTCCCGCTAATCTACAAATCACTTGGTTCGTTCTTTCCGAAACTCCCAGGAATATAAAGTCCATCTGGATTGCAAGTGAACTCCCGCAATCCTCTGTGCGACGATAACTCTAGAACCCCCGCTAGGGGAACTTGAAACTAGCGTTTTATTGACGTCAGTATTTTGTGAAAACTCAGTAATGTTGCAGTCTTTATTAACAAACTTTATAACTTGTCCATTCACCTCAAATAACTCTTATTTCTGGTTGTTCTTAGTTCGTTAAAACGGTCACTCACGTATTAAATTAACTTTAATTCAGCTCTTAACTTGAATTAAATTACAGGAGAACGCGGACAACTGGCTTCTTCAGGGGAAGCGACAGAGTGGCTCAGAATCTCCACTTTAATAAGGAAGAGCACTCGATAGGTTTAAATAGAGGGTAAATTCGTGATTTTAGGGGCGACGGTTTAATGCGGAAGTTCACTAACTGATATTTATATTCGTATTTAAAGGTTTACGATGTGGGTCGTTAGATTGAAGTGCTCTCCGCCAATCTTCGTTTTAAACTGAAGGGTCCTGTGAATGTAGTCAGTGCTAACATGTACAAACGGCCGCTTATTAACTTATTATTGTCTTTGGTATTGGCGAACCAACTCTCTTCTCGTGATCTATAGAAGACCTAAATTATACTACAAAGCAGTTATTTTAAAACTCTGATATTGTGGACAAATGGGGCTGCCTGCACTCTTGTTTACTTATTTTTGATGTATGAAACAACAAGTTCAATGTCCATAATGGGCCTTGTTTGAAGAGTGCTTAGTTTTCTCAAAACCTAAAAGACAAACATAACTTTTCCTAACTATCACTGTTACAGACAAATATTTATTATATTATTATATATATTATTTATTTTATCCGAAGCAAAAAGACAACAAACATAAAAGTTAAACCTTCTTTGGTTACAAATATTTAAACGTTGGTATATTAGCCCTATATTACTTCCACCGAAATTTCACATCGTAATTCGTGATGACGAGAAACCCACTCGAACTACAAATGTTAACAAAGTTTAACCTGAAGATGGTTCGAAACGTTGTTCCGTACTTTATTTTAATTAAAGTGTTAATACCCGTACCACCCGTCTTGGGAATATATTTTCACATATTAACTTTCATCGCCCCATCTAGAAGTAATTTGTAGAACGTGTTCAGTGTTGTTGTTTTTAACCCGGAAAGTTTCAAAGGTTTTTCAGCGTTTGCTGTTTTACTCAAAGTTTCACAATGACTACCTGAAACATAGTTGACCCTAATGTTGAAGGGGTGTGAGAAAGGTCGTCAACTCTACTCCTGACTGACCGTACCGTACAATTTGACCCTTACTGTTATAACACGCCCATGGCCCCAAAGTAAGAGTACGTTTCCAAAGTAAAGATTTGTAATCTCTTGGAATTATATTTCGGGCATGATAGCTATCCTTCGGCCACTTCCTCAAAAAACCGTTGTGTCAAACTGTCAGTCCTCCGCTGGTACAGAGGTAAATTTACGGATTTACAACACTAAAATAAGAGGTTCGATTCCCCTCGGTGGACTCAGCAGATAGCTTGATGTGGCTTTACTATAAGAAAACACACTTAAACTGTTAGATGTAGCAAACAGCTGTCACCAGTAATTTCTCCTTAGGTATGGCGCGAAACGTTCAAAAAACTTATAAACCACACACGTGTCTCTCTAGTATTAGTTGCTTTATGGTTAAGTAAAGTAAGATTAGAGTTAAATATAATCCATCTAATTCTACATACCATTGTAACTGAGATAATGTATTAAAACAAACTATACGAAATATAAAACCTGTAATCAGTAAACAAACCAGTGTGACAGAGACGAAGTGTAATCAGTAAACAAACCAGTGTGACAGAGACGAGTGTAATCAGTAAACAAACCAGTGTGACAGAGACGAGTGTAATCAGTAAACAAACCAGTGTGACAGAGACGAGTGTAATCAGTAAACAAACCAGTGTGACAGAGACGAGTGTAATCAGTAAAGAAACCAGTGTGACAGAGACGAGTGTAATCAGTAAACAAACCAGTGTGACAGAGACGAGTGTAATCAGTAAAACAAACCAGTGTGACAGAGACGAGTGTAATCAGTATCAGTGAAACCAGTGTGACAGAGACGAGTGTAATCAGTAAATGAAACCAGTGTGACAGAGACGAGTGTAATCAGTAAACAAACCAGTGTGACAGAGACGAGTGTAATCAATAAATGAAAAACAGTGTGACAGAGACGAGTGTAATCAGTAAACAGTAAACAAACCAGTGTGACAGAGACGAGTGTAATCAGTAAACAAACCAGTGTGACAGAGACGAGTGTAATCAGTAAATGAAACAGTGTGACAGAGACGAGTGTAATCAGTAAACAAACCAGTGTGACAGAGACGAGTGTAATCAGTAAACAAACCAGTGTGACAGAGACGAGTGTAATCAGTAAACAAACCAGTGTGACAGAGACGAGTGTAATCAGTAAACAAACCAGTGTGACAGAGAGGAGTGTAATCAGCAAACAAACCAGTGTGACAGAGACGAGTGTAATCAAGCAAACAAACCAGTGTGACAGAGACGAGTGTAATCAGTAAATGAAACAGTGTGACAGAGACGAGTGTAATCAGTAAACAAACCAGTGTGACAGAGTAACAGACAAGACGAGTGTAAATCAGTAAAGTGTAATCAAACCAGTGTGACAGAGACGAGTGTAATCAGTGGTAGTCAAACAAACCAGTGTGAAACAGTGTAATCAGTACAAGACGAGTGTAATCAAGTAATCAGTAAAAGAAACCAGTGTGACAGAGACGAGTGTAATCAGTAAACAAACCAGTGTGACAGAGAGAGACGAGTGTAACGTCAGTAAAGTAACAAACCAGTGTGACGAGAGACGAGAGTGTAATCAGTAAACAAACCAGTGTGACAGAGACGAGTGTAATCAGTAAAACAAACCAGTGTGAAAGAGACGAGTGTAATCAGTAAAAGAAAACCAGTGTGACAGAGAGACGAGTGTAATCAGTAAACAAACCAGTGTGACAGAGACGAGTGTAATCAGTAAACAAACCAGTGTGATAGAGACGAGTGTAATCAGTAAACAAACCAGTGTGACAGAGACGAGTGTAATCAGTAAACAAACCAGTGTGACAGAGACGAGTGTAATCAGTAAACAAACCAGTGTGACAGAGACGAGTGTAATCAGTAAACAAACCAGTGTGACAGAGACGAGTGTAATCAGTAAACAAACCAGTGTGACAGAGACGAGTGTAATCAGTAAAACAAACCAGTGTGACAGAGAGACGAGTGTAATCAGTAAAAGAAACCAGTGTGACAGAGACGAGTGTAATCAGTAAACAAACCAGTGTGACAGAGACGAGTGTAATCAGTAAACAAACCAGTGTGACAGAGACGAGTGTAATCAGTAAACAAACCAGTGTGACAGAGACGAGTGTAATCAGTAAAGAAACCAGTGTGATAGAGACGTATGTAATCAGTAAACAAACCAGTGTGACAGAGACGAGTGTAATCAGTAAACAAACCAGTGTGACAGAGACGAGTGTAATCAGTAAACAAACCAGTGTGACAGAGAGAGTGTAATCAGTAAACAAACCAGTGTGACAGAGACGAAGTAATCAGTAAACAAACCAGTGTGACAGAGACGAGAGTAATCAGTAAACAAACCAGTGTGACAGAGACGAGTGTAATCAGTAAATGAAACAGTGTGACAGAGACGAGTGTAATCAGTAAACAAACCAGTGTGACAGAGACGAGTGTAATCAGTAAACAAACCAGTGTGACAGAGACGAGTGTAATCAGTAAACAAACCAGTGTGACAGAGACGAGTGTAATCAGTAAAACAAACCAGTGTGTGATAGAGACGAGTGTAAGCAGTAAACAAACCAGTGTAAGAGCAGAGACGAGAGTGTAATTAGTAAATGAAACAAGAGTGTGACAGAAACGAGTGTAATCAGTAAACAAAGCAGTGTGATAGAGACGAGTGTAAGCAGTAAACAAACCAATGTGACAGAGACGAGTGTAAGCAGTAAAACAAACCAGTGTGATAGAGACGAGTGTAATCAGTAAACAAACCAGTGTGACAGAGCAGAGTGTAATCAGTAAACAAACCAGTGTGATAGAGACGAGTGTAATCAGTAAACAAACCATTGTGACAGAGACGAGTGTAATCAGTAAACAAACCAGTGTAACAGACGAGTGTGATCAGTAAACAAAACAGTGTGACAGAGACGAGTGTAATCACTAAACAAACCAGTGACAGAGACGAGTGTAATCAGTAAATGAAACCACTGTGACAGAGACGAGTGTAATCAGTAAATGAAACAGTGTGACAGAGACGAAGTGTAATCAGTAAACAAATCAGTGTGACAGAGACGAGTGTAATCAGTATATGAAACAGTGTGACAGAGACGAGAGTGTAATCAGTAAATGAAACAGTGTATGACAGAGACGAGTGTAATCAGTAAACAAACCAGTGTGACAGAGACGAGTGTAATCAGTAAACAAACCAGTGTGACAGAGACGAGTGTAATCAGTAAACAAACCAGTGTGACAGAGACGAGTGTAATCAGTAAACAAACCAGTGTGACAGAGACGAGTGTAATCAGTAAACAAACCAGTGTGACAGAGAGAGACGAGTGTAATCAGTAAACAAACCAGTGTGACAGAGACGAGTGTAATCAGTAAACAAACCAGTGTGACAGAGACGAGTGTAATCAGTAAACAAACCAGTGTGACAGAGACGAGTGTAACGATGTAATCAGTAAACAAACCAGTGTGACAGAGACGAGTGTAATCAGTAAACAAACCAGTGTGACAGAGACGAGTGTAATCAGTAAACAAACCAGTGTGACAGAGACGAGTGTAATCAGTAAACAAACCAGTGTGACAGACAGAAAGACGAATCAGTGTAATCGAGTGTAATCAGTAAACAAACCAGTGTGACAGAGACGAGTGTAATCAGTAAACAAACCAGTGTGACAGAGACGAGTGTAATCAGTAAACAAAAACCAGTGTGACAGAGACGAGTGTAATCAGTAAAGAAACCAGTGTGACAGAGACGAGTGTAATCAGTAAACAAACCAGTGTGACAAGTGTAATCAGTAAACCAGTGTGACAGAGACGAGTGTAATCAGTAAACAAACCAGTGTGACAGAGACGAGTGTAATCAGTAAAACAAACCAGTGTGACAGAGACGAGTGTAATCAGTAAACAAACCAGTGTGACAGAGACGAGTGTAATCAGTAAACAAACCAGTGTGTCAGTAAAGAGTGTGACAGAGAGAGACGAGTGTAATCAGTAAACAAACCAGTGTGACAGAGACGAAACCAGTGTGACAGAGACGAGTGTAATCAGTAAACAAACCAGTGTGACAGAGACGAGTGTAATCAGTAAACAAACCAGTGTGACAGAGACGAGTGTAATCAGTAAACAAACCAGTGTGACAGAGACGAGTGTAATCAGTAAACAAACCAGTGACAGAGACGAGTGTAATCAGTAAACAAACCAGTGTGACAGAGACGAGTGTAATCAGTAAACAAACCAGTGTGACAGAGACGAGTGTAATCAGTAAACAAACCAGTGTGACAGAGACGAGTGTAATCAGTAAACAAACCAGTGTGACAGAGACGAGTGTAATCAGTAAACAAACCAGTGACAGAGACGAGTGTAATCAGTAAACAAACCAGTGTGACAGAGACGAGTGTAATCAGTAAACAAACCAGTGTGACAGAGACGAGTGTAATCAGTAAACAAACCAGTGTGAACAAGACCAGTGTGACAGAGACGAGTGTAATCAGTAAACAAACCAGTGTGATAGAGACGAGTGTAATCAGTAAACAAACCAGTGTGACAGAGACGAGTGTAATCAGTAAACAAACCAGTGTGACAGAGACCAGTAAACAAACCAGTGTGACAGAGACGAGTGTAATCAGTAAACAAACCAGTGTGACAGAGACGAGTGTAATCAGTAAACAAACCAGTGTGACAGAGACGAGTGTAATCAGTAAACAAACCAGTGTGACAGAGACGAGTAATCAGTAAACAAACCAGTGTGAGACGAGTGTAATCAGTAAACAAACCAGTGTGACAGAGACGAGTGTAATCAGTAAACAAACCAGTGTGACAGAGACGAGTGTAATCAGTAAACAAACCAGTGTGACAGAGACGAGTGTAATCAGTAAACAAACCAGTGTGACAGAGAGAGTAACGAGTGTAAGTGTCAGTAAACAAACCAGTGTGACAGAGACGAGTGTAATCAGTAAACAAACCAGTGTCATAGAGACGAGTGTAATCAGTAAACAAACCAGTTTGACAGAGACGAGTGTAATCAGTGTGACAGAGACGAGTGTAATCAGTATATGAAACACTGTGACAGAGACGAGTGTAATCAGTAAATCAGTAAACCAGTGTGACAGAGACGAGTGTAATCAGTAAACAAACCAGTGTGACAGAGACGAGTGTAATCAGTAAACAAACCAGTGTGACAGAGACGAGTGTAATCAGTAAACAAACCAGTGTGACAGAGACGAGTGTAATCAGTAAACAAACCAGTGTGACAGAGACGAGTGTAATCAGTAAACAAACCAGTGTGACAGAGACGAGTGTAATCAGTAAACAAACCAGTGACAGAGACGAGTGTAATCAGTAAACAAACCAGACAGAGACGAGTGTAATCAGTAAACAAACCAGTGTGACAGAGACGAGTGTAATCAGTAAACAAACCAGTGTAATCAGTGTGACAGAGACGAGTGTAATCAGTAATCAGTAGAACAAACCAGTGTGACAGAGACGAGTGTAATCAGTAAACAAACCAGTGTGACAGAGACGAGTGTAATCAGTAAACAAACCAGTGTGACAGAGACGAGTGTAATCAGTAAACAAACCAGTGTGACAGAGACGAGTGTAATCTGTAAACAAACCAGTGTGATAGAGACGAGTGTAATCAGTAAACAAACCAGTGTGACAGAGACGAGTGTAATCAGTAAACAAACCAGTGTGACAGAGACGAGTGTAATCAGTAAAGAAACCAGTGTGACAGAGACGAGTGTAATCAGTAAACAAACCAGTGTGACAGAGCCGAGTGTAATCTGTAAACAAACCAGTGTGATAGAGACGAGTGTAATCAGTAAACAAACCAGTGTGACAGAGACGAGTGTAATCAGTAAAGAAACCAGTGTGACAGAGACGAGTGTAATCAGTAAAGAAACCAGTGTGACAGAGACGAGTGTAATCAGTAAACAAATCAGTGTGACAGAGACGAGTGTAATCAGTATATGAAACAGTGTGACAGAGACGAGTGTAATCAGTATATGAAACACTGTGACAGAGACGAGTGTAATCAGTAAATGAAACAGTGTGACAGAGACGAGTGTAATCAGTAAACAAACCAGTGTGCAGAGACGAGTGTAATCAGTAAACAAACCATTGTGACAGAGACGAGTGTAATCATTAAACAAACCAGTGTGACAGAGACGAGTGTAATCAGTAAACGAAACAGTGTGACAGAGACGAGTGTAATCAGTAAACAAACCAATGTGACAGAGACGAGTGTAATCAGTAATAAAACCAGTGTAATAGAGACGAGTGTAATCATTAAACAAACCAGTGTGACAGAGACGAGTGTAATCTGTAAATGAAACAGTGTGACAGAGACGAGTGTAATCAGTAAACAAACCAGTGTGACAGAGACGAGTGTAAGCAGTAAACAAACCAGTGTGACAGAGACGAGTGTAATCAGTAAACAAACCAGTGTGACAGAGACGAGTGTAATCAGTAAACAAATCAGTGTGACAGAGACGAGTGTAATCAGTATATGAAACAGTGTGACAGAGGCGAGTGTAATCAGTAAATGAAACAGTGTGTCAGAGACGAGTGTAATCAGTAAACAAACCAGTAAACTTTGAAAACGTGTTAGACTTATTAACGGTATTGATATGAAGTAATAGGTACTAATTAACGTCTTTATTTGCATTGGTTGATCTTTGCACCAAGTACACGTCGCTTTTTGCGTTTTAAAAGCAATCATTCCGGTAAAGCAAGTTAAATTATTGAACGTCAGTTTGTGCATTACGTAAATACAAACCACATGAAAAAGAAAACGTTGGTACTTGTTCTATTTGAGGAAGTAAAGGGTTTAATTTGATATACCTGAGCAGGGTATAAACACAGCGGTGTCTACACAAACTTTAATAGTAAAGGAGTATTGGAAGGTCACTCTGTACCGTTATTATCTGAGGTTGTCATGGAGATTCATTCTGTTACGTGAAAAGAACTCAGATGATATTAAACTCGCATGTTCTGGAACATTTATGTTTTCTGAGAATGTTTCTTTTAATAATCCGGTTCTCTTTAACTTTCCTTCCATAGCGGATTCCTTTTTTGTGTGTTCTCTCTTTGGCAAAAAAAAAAAAAAAAGTTATCTAGAACGCCAGCAGCGTAGTGCGTAGGCGTAGTGTCATATTATACCATAGTTTGGGTTTTCTTTCCATGGAATAATTACATATTATCATAAGTACTTTTAACGTGGTGAAATTTGGTGTTTATTTCGTGAAAATTAATACAAGAAAAATAATTAAATTGGAATTTTTAAACGTTATGTTTTCTTACAGGTTTAAGCTGTCAAGAGAAAACTACAAGTGTTTACAAGGATAAACTTGTAGCAAATATGTAGCTATACGTAAAAACGGCCTACCTATTCTCTTAAACGATAGGTAGCGTCTGTCGCGTGGTTAACATGTACTAATGTAGGTACTTGGCTTAAATGTAATGCTACAAATAGAGTCGTTGGTCACCCTTTAGTCTATTCTGGGCCGTAGCACATGAACCGTTTGTCCAGTATAAAGGTTTTCAATCTATGTGTGGTATCAAATGTCACTTTCATTTCAGTGTCACTTGAACCGTCGAAACAGTAAAATTGGAATGCCTGTTAAACCTATCCGATTGATTGTTCGTTTAAACCCGATATTTTTAGTCTTAACTCAGGTTTCACTGCCGTATTTCGTCGTAATTAGTTCAGTCAGATCAGAACAACAATTTATAAGGTCAGAAAGACGAGTCTGGCTCATGTAGAAAAATAATACATATATATATATTTAAATGGGTTTCCAAAGGTATAGTTCTACAAGATGTGAATGGGGGGTTCTGAGGTATAAACCCTCAATTCTTATAATATTTAACTGTAAAAGACGTTGTTGTTGTTTTGAATTAAGCACAAAGCTACACAATGGGCTATCTGTGCTTTGCCCACCACGGGTATCGAAACCCGGTTTTTAGCGTTGTAATAAGTCCACAGACATACCGCTGAGCCACTGGGGGGGCTCTGTAAAAAGACGTGCTAAATTCAAGACAAAAATAACAGCAACACAAATTAATAGTAGATATCACGGTTTTCAGTTGAACCATTACTTGTTATAATCATCTTAAAATGCAAAAACAAAGAAAAACACGTATGTTTCCTTTTACCAGTGTGTGACTCTTTCATCTATAACTCACGAACCCTAGAACTGTTATTAATCACCCTAACTTCAGTTCTCTATTTCACGGTTCTCTAGAGTGAAACAAACAGAAAGGTGATCACCAATAGAACGTGTTTTGTTGTTCTTTTCTTCAGTTTCAAGTAAACTTTTAACAAATATCCCCTCTCTTTACCAGGTGGCTATCCAAGATGACCGTTTCGTAGCGAAAAAGGTTTTTTCGTTATAGGTCAAGATGTTGCGAAGGGTTACAGTCCATGTGATGCTGGTTCTTATAACACTGAGCGCAACACAAGCCAGGAAAAACGAAGGTAAGTGTGTCGAATATTCCAATAAAACATTTAGTGCTAATTTAAAGCACACCATTTATTTTGTAAATGTGTTCGCAAATAATCTAATTGCTTGTAACTAGCTGTATAGGATGAAGACTGGTGAAAACACTAATGGTGCGAACATTAAATTATTTTAAAAAAGAACTGGGCGTGGCCTAGTGGTTAATGTACCAGGATGCGTATCATAAGGTTTAAAGTTCGACCCTGTGATAGACTGATGAACTTACTTCTGGCGTTAAGTTGTAGACGTGTTATAAAAGAAGCTGTTAATAGTGTTATTAGGATCTGAGTAGAAGGCGGGTATTGGTGATTGGTCCTCCTTCTGGTTAACTGTTGTAAAACAGGACCTGAATCTTGGATTCTTTGACCTAATCTTTCATACCATGTGTGATTTAAGGTTTCGTTCGGGTTAAACATATCAGAATCAGATACTTTATAGAAAAACTTCAAACTTGACTAACAGTAAAGCTCTAAGTTAAACCACAAATGATCAAATTATTAACACAATTATCGTTAATTTAATTTAATAACAAACAAGTATTTGTTGCGATGAAACGTAGCTGGTTTGTTTCAAGTCTTAGGTAGTTTCAAGGGAATTTTCACTCGTAGTTTACACATGAGCTATCTGAGCATAGCCATCAATAATTTTAAACTGCCAGGCTGGAGAAGTGCAACTGATCAAACCACCCACCGCTAACTCTTTTGCTACTCTTGTTTGACTAAATAAGGGGATATGACCATTATTCATATAGCATAGTGTGCCCAAGTCACTAAAGTTTCTGCTTCAACGGGTTGCGAACCACGAATAATTATAACTTCTCCAGATGACGTTTAACAGAAAGTGTTGAACTATTTTAAACTGAGAACTGTTTATCCTTTTTGGAATTATATTTAAATGTACTGGTCTCCCTTGTTTTTAAACTGTATTTTTTTCCTTTTTTAATTATGCTCTCAAATACCGATCAGGCGTCTGGTGTTGTGTTTGGTGGATCTGTGTTTCTATGAAAGCAGAAACTCAGCGCCAAGTGCGCGTTTCGACGAAACTGATTCTGAGCATGTCCGACAGATCTATGACGCAACGCGTCGGCGTCTTGTGAGGAGTTAATTATGGGAAGTCGGGTCATTGATGGCCGTCAGACACATGTTCAGTGTTATATAGAAATCTGATGACATAAAATAATTTGATTTATAACTATAAAATCTCAAAAAACTATTTCACTATAATTTTTAAGTCTTCTTTTCTCGTCGTTTAAACAATAAATAAGCAACAGTTTCCCAGAACCGAGTCGTAAGCGTGACGTCATCTTTCCGTCTCTTGGCTATGAGCTAAATCTAAACACGCTACAGTAATACAGACAAGAAACGATGTACTTAGCCCAAAGCGAAGAATAATCGAAAGGATAGCAAAACGGTATCTGAATATGTGTAGAAAATGTTTACACTTGTATCCATATTTATCTTGTAGTCTGATTCACAGACACTTGTCTCCATGCTTATTTTGTAGTCTGATTCACAGACACTTGTCTCCATGTGTATCTTGTAGTCTGATTCACAGACACTTGTCTCCATGTGTATCTTGTAGTCTGATTCACAGACACTTGTCTCCATGTTTATCTTGTAGTCTGATTCACAGACACTTGTCTCCATGTTTATCTTCTAGTCTGATTCACAGACACTTGTACATGCTTATCTTGTAGTCTGATTCACAGACACTTGTCTCCATGTTTATCTTGTAGTCTGATTCACAGACCATAGTTTTACCATACTTTACAATTATCATGTTTAAAGAATGTAGTATTTTTTGTTTGGATGAAGTAAGATTAATTTTCTCACGTTAAATGGTTTCTACCGAGGTCAACTGTAGTTAAGAAAAGCTATAGAATGATAAACTCTTTATGATGATTGTTCAGGAAAGTGTCATCTTTCCTATTTTCGTTGCTATAGCAACTGACAGAACGAATTGCACGAAAAACAAGAAGTCTCGCGAAATTACGTATCGTGTTGATACGTACGTTATGATGTTCTTGTAATACTTGTCTTCTTACATCCACACAAATGTTCTTGAAATATACTCAGAAGTAACATCATTGTAGCAACAGTAACATCATCGTAGCAACCAGCTTTTGCTTCATTCGAGAGAAGAACCACATAGAAGTGTTGATGGTTGCCGTAACAATGCAGTCCCTGATTGATGAGGGCTTTCAACAGCGATGAACACAGAGGGAGGAATCTCTGATTAATCACGACATTTTTCACTGAGCTTTTAAGATTACTCGTACTCGGTTATTCTCATACAGCTGTAGTGAGTTTTGGTTTCGCTTTTTATTTTTGAGGAGGTGACGTGGAATACGACATTCTGATTGGCTACTTTCTCAATAACTGAAATGACACTTAACCATACCCGTGGACCATGAAACGGGCGTCTCAGCTTCCAGAATTTAATACAAGAAGGGTTTCCTTAAAAAAAAAACCACAAAATACACGTGATATACTTAAATCCAAACTAATTAGTTACGTTATTAATTTGGATGTTTTTTAGTTCATACTTTTAGTGTCTACATATACAAAAATAAATCTATGCAGATAAGTTTGTATACTGATCATTTTCACTTGTTAACCTCATTTATGGTAAGCTGTAGCTCATTAAAAATTCAGGTTAATTAGCTCTGTGTCTATATACACGACCTCAGCTGAACACATTAAACTTGGTCATGTAACACATTTCGAATGGAACTTCTTTTTCAGGTTAAAGACTTAAAAAGGAAAATCTTTTTAATTTTATAGATACGTATCATATCTTTGACAAGTTCATATAAAATCGTTATTCTTGGAACATAACTTCCACACATGAAGGTTAGCCATCAACTTCCCCAATCTTGGAACATATCTTCCTACACAGAAAGGATAACCATCAAAATGACCAAGCTTGGAACATAACGTCTACACAGAAAGGTTAACCATCAATATTAACAATCTTTGAGTATAACTTTCACACAGAAAAGTTAACCATCAAAATGACCAAACTTTAAGCATAACCTCCACACATAAATGTTAACCATCAAAATAACCAAACTTTAAACATAATCTCCACACATAAAGGTTAACTATCAAAATAACCAAACTTTAAACATAATCTCCACACATAAAGGTTAACCATCAAAATAACCAAACTTTAAACATAATCTCCACACATAAAGGTTAACCATCAAAATAACCAAACTTTAAACATAACCTCCACACAGAAGGGTTAACCATCAAAATAACCAAACTTTAAACATAACCTTCACAAAGAAAGGTTAACCATCAAAATGGCCAAGCTTGGAACATAACCTCCACACATAACTGTTAACCATCTATGTAAATGTACAACATTATCTGAAGTATATAACCTCATTTTAAGCAAGTTTAATTTTTTGTCTTTACTTACGCAACATTGTAGGCTATAAATTAGAAGGTAAAAAGAAAAGAAAAATGTTGTTGCTCTACATTTCCAGGTCAGGACGCCCCCTATAAAGTAAGTTAATATGTAACATAAGGATGTTCCGGAAGATGTCACCGATAACCTTTGAAAGGCTACGTACGTAAGCTTGAAAGTGTCGAAAGCTGTGATTCATACTTCCCGTACATTAGAAATAGTTTGGTTGGAGCTGCGACACCTGTAAAACACGAATCATTTAAAATAAATAATTCAAAAAACAAAAACTTTATTTTAAATCAAAGTTCACGTGTGTTCTGAGATAGATACGAAGGTTTTCCTTGCGACACGCTATCAGTTCTACCCTCGTAAACACGAATTTCCTTCTCACATATCAGTAAGCCTAACAAAACTTGTACGTTTTAGTGTCGCGCTCTACAGTGGGCCGTGTGATGGTGCGCAGCAGGGATTTAACACTGGAATTAATTCATTAAAATTACCCGTAAACTACATGATTATTATATTCTTTAAATCCGTTAATTTCTAGCTACATGTATTTTCCCGGTCGCTCTTCGCTCCTTGAGTCAACCCTGTGAAGTAAAAGTTTGTCTGTGGTAGTGGCTCAGCTGTAATTTTAAACAGCTAGTCTAATAGGGCGGCAACTAGTTATCAACACTCCATTCCAACTCCTTGTCCATTTTTGTTAGGCTGAATAATTGGATTTGACAGTTACTCTTGTTAGAGCAGTTACAACCCTATTATTCAGAGATGAGGTGTGTTTTTTTTCCAGCAACGGGATGCGAACCTGTAATCCTGGAATTCACAGTCTGGGCATGCAATCACTTGAGCACGCTCAGCACATCATCGAAATGAAATGTTTTTATGTATGTATGGAAAATATATTAGTATTAATAAAGTACTGGAATTGTTTTACTAATTTTTAAATAGAAAATAGGGCATAAAATGGTTTAGGACTACTTTTTTGTTCGTCCATTTGTTGAGGTAATTATTTATTTATTTTTTAAATTCAGAAACTGAGTATAATGTTTGAAGGAAGATGGAAGATCGATGTGAAAGACCGATCTCTCAGTCGACCTCAAATACAGAAAATAAGAGCAAAACTGTAAGTAAATGCTGATGAATAAAACCCAGTCTTGTCACTGGCCCCTGGAAACAGTAATGAAAATTAGGGCAATTTATCTGGTGACATATAAGGAACAGAATATTTTGAGTACATCAAACGCTTATTATTTAATCCAAACCGTCATGCAAAGATTATTTTTATTATTTCAACAAGACGGCTCAGTGCTGAAGTTCAGGGTTCATAACGCTAATAATCAGAGTTCTGCCCCTGCGCTAGGATCAGCGCAGCTATAACCCCTAGTGCAGTTTGAACTGAACAAACTGAAAATTCAATTTGTCTTGAAGAAGTTTAGTGGCGTCCTCTACACTTTTGAAATATCCCAAATTGAGGATAATGAAAACAAAACTATATTATTTTTAATTTCAAGATTTTCGGTGTTTTCTCTTTTGTTCTTTTTTTTTATGTGAGGCAAGCCTATCTTTTCATTTATTAAGACATGTGACGTGTAACATGTAAAAACTTGCGGGTTACAGATCCTGATTAGTACGTTACTAAACAGACTGTACTTCAATTCCAAATAGGAAATACGTTTCTAGAACAAATACAGTAAACTGCACGGAACAAAACAAACTACCAAGAAACTGTTTTTGTGTTTGAATTTCGTACAAAGCTACTCGAGGGCTATCTGTGCTAGCCGTCCCTAATTTAGTAATGTAATACTAGAGGGAAGGCAGCTAGTCATCACCACCCACCGCCAACTCTTGGGCTACTCTTTTACCATCAAATTATAACGCCCCCATGGCTGGGAGGGCGAGCATGGTTTGGTGTGATCGGGATTCTAACCCGCGATTACGAGTTTAACACCAGGAAACAAATCTATTTCCTATTCTTCTTGTGCTAATGCAATCCAATAAAAAACAAATACAAAAAAACATACGCATGCGTGTTTGTGTAGAATCGTCTATCGTAGACCATCAAGTAACACGAGATTATGTGAACGTCTTTGATCACTTACGTTCCCAGATACTGATTGTTTATTTAGTCATTTCTGACTGAGACTAGTTTTTTTTCCATTTTTTTGTTTCATGTCCATCCTCTGAAAGGGACTAGGTCAACAATTTGAAACAAACTTTCCAATCTCATACACACTAATTTAGAAGAAGGAACGTCAAGATATTGGCCTTTCTACTTTTTAAAACTTATCTTAAGTTTACAATAAACTCAAACTCTCGTCGTAAATGAAACTTTTACGCATATATGATCTAAATATATTTAACAAACTGGTCTTTCGGACATTCCTTGTGTCTTGTTAGGGTCTTCTTTCTAAGTAGTTCTTAAAACACATTGAGTCATTTATTTGTGATATTTCTTGAGTAATAAGACAAACAAATTAAACTCAGTTGATTGTAAATTATTTATAGTCTCTCTCGAAAGGTGGCGTTGCGAATATAAAATTGGAAGCATTTGTAAAATATTTGCAGTTTTTATAAAGATTTGTTTCAGTATTGTCGTGCAAGTCTGTACAAGGACTTCGTGCACATGACAGTTTTTCTTTGAATAACGAAATTTGACCGTTACTTTAATGCCGCTAGGTTTCGCCTCTCTCATTTATCAAGAAAAGGGGTGTTCAATAAATATGTAGAGAGGCGATGTGTCGTGAAACGGTTTTTACATTTTTAATATCTCCAGCTAAATTTCGAAGACATAACCTTCCAAGTTTGATACTTGAGGGCACTATTTGATGAAGTCAAGGGATCTAAGCAGTAAATAGGGCAGTGTGTAACTGCAAATATTTTTCGTTTGTTTGTAGTGAAGCGCAAGGTGCTATCTGTGCTGTACCCACCACCGTTAACCAAAACCCAGGTTTTAGCTACCAAAGGCCGCTGTATCTCTAGGGGGCTGTCTCTCATGAAGAAATGTTTCTGAAGTTTCGAATATTTACATAAAAGTATTTGTGTTGTAAGCTAAAGATGGTATAGATCTACTATAGTCGAACTCGGTTGTCTTTAATTCGCAGGAAGATGTTTTTTTTTTTTATCAACCATACATACTTATTGTCAAATCACAGAAAAAAAAACTGAAGTAGAAATATATATACTTCTATTACAGCAACACCGGTGTTCAAAGACCTTTATCACACCTGGTGCTACTCTTACGATGGGGCATCCTCTTGTCAGGAAGTTTACAGTGTTTAGACACGTGATTACCGTCACACGTCGTGAGTACATTTACTGTGACAGCCCAGGAGTAGCTATTTGGTTAACTGTGTATATCCTTCATAGTTTTATTGATATGTGATAAACTTGTGCATACCGTTGTTTGAAATTTTCTGGATCTTTTATTTATTTAACAAACATCTATAATCAGGAGTGCATCAGGACTGCCAGAAAGAGGGTTAGTTGATATCAAACAGAAACCAGAAACGATTTACGCTGCCAGGTATAATATCTTGTATTTAGTACAGAAAACTTCCTGTTCTGTCAGTCGAAACCAAATATTCTTTCTGATAAATCTCTGGTCCTTAGTACAGAAAAAAAAAAAAAACACCAAAAAACTTCCTCTTCTGTCAGTCGAAACCAGACATTCGTTCTGATAAAACTCTGGTATTTTGTACACAAACTTTAATCGGGTGTCACTCGAAACCAGACATTCGGTTTGAGACAGTCCTTTATAACCACTTAAATAATCCGAAGGGCTAACGAAACCCTATATAATAGAACACTTTTTCTCTGAGATATAACACAGACGTTGGTGAGAGTGTGCTAGTTCATACGTCAGTAAAACGGTGAATAAATATTCTAGTAAGTGTAAGATTAACGAGGTTGTATTGACGAAAATAAGAGAATAAATAATTAACTAGTTAATAACATAGTTTAACTGATAGGTAGTTTACGTTCCTGTCTAATCAATATTTTCGTTTTCAAGATAAAATCATCCGTTATGTTGGAATAAATAAATATTATGTAATCCCTGAACTATGGCTTTTAAAATCAGAAAATAAACATTAACTGTGGTAAAATAAACTATTTTTCGACAGAGTTTATATAATTGTATTAAACCAGTGTTGTTTCTTACGAAGCAATGCACATAATTTCATTTCTTTCTTTTGATTTAAAGCAAAGTTAGATGAGGCTATCTATCTGCTGTGTCAACTGCGGGGAATCGAACCCTGGATTTTAACGGTGTAAGTCCGTAGGCTTACCGTTGTCCCACAGAGGGACAAATATTTTGCGTAAGTCACAGAATAACGACAGACCGATGGAAATAACTTATTATCCTTATTGAAAAGAGAGGTGTCAAGGGTACGCGCGAGACGGGGTGTGTCACAATGCCATATGAATTATTATCCGTTTGTATATATTAACCTTGAAAACGATACGAACTGTTGTAATATTTGTTTTTATTGTTGTAGACCATGCTTACGTGTATTTGAAGAACATCGTGGCATATGAGGCTTTACTGTTTGAACGGCTTTATTTATTAATCGGAGTTATTTAGCATTCCCATACTTACTGGGTTAACTGACATTCCTACAGCCCACATGACGGTAAGTATCTCTACTACCGGGAATCTGTTCCGTAATAGCTCATACTGACGGGCGCCTGTGATACGCATGCTCACATGTATGGTACGTGCAAAACCACGCCGCTCGGATACTTATTTTGTAGTGGTAGAAGGGTTAGGTTTCAGACCAGCGAATTTTGTAAGATACCGTGTTTCTCCGAAAATAAGACAGGGCTTATATTAATTTTCACTCCAAAATATGACACTAGGCCTATTTTCGGGGGATGTCTTATTTTGATATATTAAAAAAATGAAGTTACAAAGTAAAACTATTAAACTAACCATTTAAAATAAACTATTATTAAACTATTAAACTAACTGATTAATACTTAAACAAACTAATTAACTAACTATTAAACTAATTAATAAATTAATTTTTTTTTATTTCTTTCCTCTTCCTGCCACTCTTAACTAGGGCTTATTTTAAGGGTAGTGCTTATATTAAAACTATCCCCAAAAATCACACTAGGTCTTATTATCGGAGAAACACGGTAGTTGTTTCTGTCAACGATAGAGTCTGAAAATAAACTTAATATTTCAAGAACATGAAAATAAAATTACTTCGAAGCCATTTACAGAAAAGTTACATATTATTTAAACCACAGTTTTAACAAACTAAACTATTTGAAACCGTTTTTCTGATAATTTGTTTTGTTTTCTAGTATTATGTAACTGCAGATGTATGCTCTATATAAACCTAAATCTTTATTAAATTGAACTTTATAAACAAGTGTAGTTTATAAAAATATCATTTTAATACTTTGTCCGAACTACTTCCGTGTCTTCTACGTGATAACTTGTAGAAACAACTCCTCCAGAAGACGGAATAGTAACACCATTTTGTGTATTGTCCTGTTCCAAATAATAAAGCAGGCTGGAAAAATGCAAACAAATCTAAGGATTGTACACGTGGAAATCATAGTATGAAACTGAATTTCGTGTTTTTAGTTAAAGGTGGGCAATAAAAAAAATAGTGCAGGTCCAAATAATTTCTCCAAAATTCATCATCGTGTAAGTTGATTATTTGGAACACAAAAGTAATAACTTTGGAGGGAAATAAAATCACGCCAGGCGTAAAATGTTTCTCCGTGATGAACGTTTACTGTTGTAAGTTACATGAGAGTTTCGGTTTTCACTTATTTATCAATAAAATATTCAACAGATTCAGGCTTTCGGCAAGCCTACGTAACGGCCATCTAGAGAAAGTTGTGCTAGTTAACAGCACCTCTTGGTTACCATTATTTGACCTAATAGTGTCAGTTGATCATTATTTTAATAGCAATTCAAGATCCCAAAATGCGGAGTTTCAATCTGCGATAACGGGACGCGATCCTTGGATTCACGGTATGGACACGTTACCTAGCTCAACCCACTCCTTGACACTATATTTAGTATTATATTTGTAGTCACCAACTCTAAACTCTAGACTAATATACTAAATTTGATGTCTTAAAGATATATATAAATTATATAAATATTACACAAGATATTAAAATGTGTATGATGGCGTTACGCTGGCAGTCAACTCATGATGTTAGAAAAACACATAGGTTCCAAAAATCGTGGTGGTTTGCGTATGCGTGGTGCGTCACGCACCAGTTCCTTGATGGTAATCTGTAAACAACAGTCACTGGTGCTGACGTCTGGTGTCAGCAGCACCTCAGATCAGACACGAGGGGGCGTAATTGGTAAATAAACTGCCCTTGCAAATGTTTACTTTATAACTCGTATTCACGAACTGCTTATATATACGAAAGGCTGTGAGTTTCCTGTCGTATGATATACATGGAATTCCTTATGCTAATTGACAAGTGCTGGTTATTGTTACCGAAACCAACTCTGCAGTGAAAACAAGAAACACGAAAAATTATTTGCAGTATTTTTTTTAATATAAACATGTATACCCTCCCCTTACCCTAGTCTGGTCGCATGGTGAGATATATTACTAATGGTCGCGTTTACTAAAACAGGGAATCTCAAATACATTTCCTTTTACTGCTACTGAAAACACACAAAAACACTACTTTTCTTCTCTTAAAGTGCATCATATTTTTCCCCCAGAACAGTTTTTTGTCATAATCTTAGACTCACCCTCAAAAGGTTTCTACCGTCATAGTATTTGTCTCTCTCTGAATATTTTCCTTTATCCATCTTATTTTAAGTCTCTCCCACCCCAAAAAAAGGTTTTCTCATATCTGTCTAAAGTTTCTTACATTACCTTTTTGGGAAATAAAGTTCTTAATTTGTTAATGTTTGTTAAAATAATCTACCATCAATAAAATCCATTAAAGCTTGTTGAAATAATCAAAACCCAATTTCAGAGAACTTCTGCCAACTCGAATAAAACACTTTATGCAGAATTAAGTCAAAGTTTTTGTTACTATTTTCTTTCGAACAGTCCAGTTTCCAAAATGTCACAAATCATTTAGAATTAACATCTTAGTTTATTATAACCATTTATTATTTCTAGAAAAGATGATTTAATCAATCATTGCTAATGTGTAAGTTATGAACACCAGTTTATAAGTTCTGTAACCGTATTTGTTTCTGAGAAGCCCCACAATGGCGGAAGAGGTTTCCCACAAAATTTGAAGTCTTTCGGGATCAGAAAGTTAGACTGCGATGTCCAGTCCGAGGCAGTCCGCAGCCATACCTAGTATGGTATTATGACAGCCAACCAGTACTTACAACGTCCTCTCGTGTCGAAATAAGGAGACAGAGTCTCATTATTTTGGATTTCCAGCCGGAAGATGTCGGAGTCTACTCTTGTAAAGCCTTTAATGAATTTGGGGAAATCTGGCAAAACTTTACCCTTTCTTTAGCAGGCAAGTGTTCGATCACAGCGCCGAAGATAAAAAAATATATATAATATTTGTCGTTTTATTATATTAAAAATTCTCTATCGCTAATTACAATATTTTTAAAAGTATATTTTGATATTCATGACGAAATCAAGACTTCTAGTCGCCCAATATTGTTTTAAATATATATTTTTTAATTTCTTAGACAAATGGTTTTTAGTAAAAGAGGAAAATTTTTGTGAACTTCTAAACCAAAAAAAAGTGCGTGTCAATAGTTCGTGACACAACACAATACAGATTATTACGTATGGGTTAGAAAAAATCGGTTCACGTATGTGTACGTCAAATACTGAACTCCACTTCGATTGCTTGTTTCGGGAACAGTTGTAACATTTTACTGTAATTATAAACTGCTTTTAAAATGTAATTTTTTTTTACATATTTGTCTTATATTGCTTAATTTTGTTTGCGCTTTATCTAGAAGTGTCTAATACTACAAATATTCATACCATTCAAGTAACAATTTCTTTTTAGTAGACTTCATTATTGGTTATAATATCAGATTAGTACAAACTTCTACAGGTATTAAATAGAATTCACTGAAAAGTATGGACAATTAATATAAATTATAATCAGTAATGACGACAAAATCCATTTGTAGAGAAAAGTATACATGTAAATACGGCTGGTTTATGTAGAGGAGAGAACAGCGTTTCGACCTTCGATTATCGTCAGGTTCACAAAGAAAGAAAGAGGTAACTGACCGATAGCTGACCAGATGTTTGAAGGGGGTTGTGTAATTGAGAGTAGGAATGTAGAGGGCGTGCTTAGAGGTTTGATTATATTTCTTAATATAGGTATAAAGGTGTTCCTTTGTATTGGTTTATTTTGAGCTTGAGTTGTTGTATAAGTAAGACTTCTTTAGTTTTGCGTTTGTTTATATTTGTTTCTTTATTTAGTATTTGGGTGTTTTTATGGTTATGTTATGTTTATTTGATTTGCAGTGTTCGAAAACGTGTGAAGGTGACTTTTTGTGTTCTTTGAATCTGGTTCCCATTTTTCTACTTGTTTCTCCAATATAGAAGTCGTGGCAGTTATCACATTGTATTTTATAAATAATGTTGGTGTGGTGTTTGTCAGTGTAGTTTTTACATAGTATAGACCTCAGTTTTGTGTCTGGTTTTTGAATAAATTTGATATTAACTGGAATGTCATATTTTGTTACTAATTTTTTCCAAATGTTGGTTATTTGTTTGTTGATGTCAGGAATATATGGTATACAGCAGCATATGGTTTCGTGAGATATATTTACTTTAGTTGGTTGATTTTGCTTTCTGTCTAGGTGTGTGCGTATAATGTTTTCTACGGTTTGTGGAGGAAACTTATTGATGTTGATGAAGTATTGTTTTATTTTGTCTAATACGTCGTTAAATTTATCTGGTGAGCATAGTTTTATGGCTGTGTTTATTTGGTTTTTTTTAGTATGTTGAGTATTTATTTTGTTTCATGTGCTGAGTCCCAAGGAATGTATAGTCCAGTATGGGTGATTTTTCAGTGGATTTCTGTTTTAAATTGTGTATCGGTTCTTGTAATTTTGAGGTTAAGAAATGATATTTGATTGCTTTCTACCTGTTCACATGTGAAGTTAATGTTGGTATGTATAGAGTTAATGTGATTGAAAAAATTAAGTGTATGTTCTGTATATGTGAATCCCGCAATCGTGTCGTCTACATATCTGTTCCAGTATAGTGGTGGATGTAATGCTGTGTTAATTGCTTGTGTTTCAACTTGTGTCATAAAAATATTGGCTAGATACCAGGTTGCCCATGCTTAAGCCATTTGTTTGTATATAGTTATGGTTGTTGAACATGAAGTTTGTCTTCATCGTGGTGAATTCTATGAGGGTTGCTAATTGGTTGCTGGGAATGTCTATTGATGGGCTAGAGTCTCGGATATAGAGTTCTAAGGCTATCATGCAGGCTTCAGCGGTTGGGACTTCTGTAAAGAGGGATATAACATCGAAACTGGCCATTAAGGCTTTATGATTAAGTTGATTAAGATTAGACTTGAAATTAAAAGAGTCTTTGATGAATGAGCTGGCTGATGTTACATATTTAGAGAATGCCCATGCTATGTATTTGTCAAGATTGTAATTAAACGATCAGTTGTTTCACTAAAATTAAAAATGAAGGAGTTTTATTGTTATCACTACGTTTTACAGAAGTTTCACCGAGTGAATCAGTGAGAGAAACTGTCACAGTACCGAATCTCCAATCCGGTGAAAGAAGTATGTGATTTTTATTTAGGTTTATAAATTATATGTACATAGATGAAAATCTCTTTATTTTTATGTTTATGTATTCGCATATTTGATGAAATACTTTTTAGTGAGAATAGGTAATGTTTTATAACTTCGATATAAAGTAAGTTCTGTGGGAAATGATCATTTTAAATGAAGCTAATAATTAAAAAAATACTGTAATGTGTTTTATCTCATTCTTGACAAGAGTATTTACTCACTAATCTACTTTCTTAACGGAATTGCAACTGTTAACATCAATAATTTAAAAGGAATATTCACTGTAAGACAAGATTATAAAATAGCTGTTATGATATAGAAAATATATAGTACTTATTAAGTGTCATAGATTGTATAGTGTGTGTAGGTATTAAAATGTTGTCAGTCAGTGAAACTGTTATCTTATTATACATGCGTTCTACTTCCAAGGTTCACCGTTTTTTACTGATCCAAAAGGACTGTTGAACTATTTTATTGTCGTGCCAGCTGGAAAAAGTGTCACACTCTCTTGTCCTGCAGATGGATTTCCTAAACCAACTATAACATGGAAGAAAAACTCCAAACCAATTGTTCGTTTTATTGGTAAAAAGGTTAGCTGCTGTTATATGTGCCACCTCTTTTGTTTTTTATCCCGTAATATACAAGTAACTAGCTATAATTGCTTACTGGTAAAGTTTTATTTTGTATTTCATCTTTTTTTTTAAATTTCGATATCTACACATAGATTTTTGTTTGTTTTTTTTTAATTTCGCACAAAGCTACTCGAGGGCTATCTGTAGTGTAAGACTAGAGGGAAGGCAGCTAGTCATCACCACCCACCGTCAACTCTTGGGCTACTCTTTTACCAACGAAAAGTGGAATTGACCGTCACATTATAACGCCCCCACGGCTGGGAGGGCGAGCATGGTTGGCCCGACTCGGGCGCGAACCCGCGACCCTCAGATTACGAAGTGCACGCCTTAACGCGCTAGGCCATGCCAGGCTCTACAGATAGACTCATTCTCAGAAAACAAGAAATAACAAATTACTAGCTTCTGTTAAAGCATATGTTAAGTAAGTAGTAGCATGTTTTGAAGAATAACTCTTTGTACAGTAATGTTTATGTCTGTTTTTAATAAGTGTGATACCCAGTTTGTGCCTTCGTTGCTGGTAATTCAAGGCTGGCCCTAAATTTGTCGTTGGCAAAAGTAACTCAGAAGATAATTACCCCAGATGGCATTTAATACAATTTTCACTGTATATTTTCTTGATTAATATTAATATAAATTGAATATATTAATAATAAGCAAATTACTAAAACAGTAAATAAGCAAAATATAATAGAAGAATCTACAGACATGATTTATTCCTTTGGTCAGATTTTAAAGTATTTTGGTTTTATTTGAAGAAAAAAAAAGATACAGAAGCTCTTGTGAGTTTTTAAGTCTAGTCTACAGGCTGAAGTGGCTTACAGAAGTGTCCAAGAAGTGAGAACTTACGAGGTTCTATTCCTTGCTAACTTTGGGGGTTTAAAACATAAGTAAATGTTCTTAATTCGGAAATTAATAGTTTATTATTATTATTTTGTCTCAAAGTCTGTGGGTCTTATCACTGTATAGATTATATACAAAGGCTGGAACATGACAATGGATATTGTTGGGCTTGATGATAGAGGGAACTATTCTTGTTTGGTGGAGAACTCCGAGGGCAAAATCAACTGGACTTTTGAAGTTCATGTTAGAGGTATGATTAGAATACTTCTATTCATCTAAGAAATCTTATTCTTTAAAATTAAAATAATCCTATAAATTACTAATATTTTCTTATGTTCTAACTTTTCAGTTGAATTTACGTCCCCTGTGGTTCATATTCTTACAAAGTTTTTTCTGCATATGTAATAATATAGAATTAAAAACTGTTGATTTTTGTATCGTAATTGCCCTAGATTTGTAATATTATAAACTCGAATTTAGTTTTTTTTTATTTTGCTAATTTTTAAACACTTGCAATGTTCTAACTTGGACACTAATGTTTTTGTTTTGATAATTGCAATGCATTTGTAACAATATAAAATAAAAACTATGATTTTTTCTTCTTCTATATGTCATACATTCTAAACCAAGTAGGGAAAGTGTTAACCAGACTTGGGTAATAATAATTTAAGATGAAATGTTCTTGAACGATATTTGTATAACAAAGATACGAAACACTTTTTTTCTGACCAGAACGTTTAACACGGAGACCTATCATCCGAGACGGCTATCCCTCTAATCAAACAGTGTATGTAGGACAACAGGCAAGATTTGAATGCCGCTTTTATAGTGATCTTCACCCGCACGTACGGTGGTTGAAATATTATATGGTAAACGGGTCTTATACAGATCATGATGGTAGCCCTCATGTTCGTGTTGTTGAGGTTTGTTTGTGTTTCTGTCCCTAATTAATTGCAGAATCAATTAAAAAGGATATTAACACCTTGTAATCGCCTTGTTTCAATTATCTAACTTACACCCGACAAGTACAGACTTTTCTTTTTACAAGCCTTTTGTGTGGCACCTTGTCAGATACTTTCTGAAAATCCAGATACACAAATCCTATACCTTTACTCTCATCTACATATGCAGTAACCTTTTCAAAGAATATCAAAAGAATTGTAAGACAAGATTTTTCCCTTAGCGAAACTATATTGACTATCTGATGAAATGTTAACTTTTATTAAATGACTTTCCAAAACTACTCCTACAAGTAATGTAAGACTAATGGGTCTATATTTACTGGGACAATTTTTATCACTTACTTTAGTAAGAGGAGTCACATTAGCTAACTTCCAATCCTCTGGTATTTCTACTATTCAAGGACTGACAAAAAATATTAGTAAATGGCTCACCTATCCATTCTCCATCCTCCTTCCTAACCATTTGGGAAATATCTGGTTCAAATGCTTTATCATACTTTAAATTTCCCAATGTTTTCTTAACCAACTAGAATTAATGCAGCCATCTTGTTTGATCTTGTTTCCATTTATAAACTGTTCAAGATGTGGAATTTTAAATCTTTGTCAAGCAAAATTTAATAATCCAGCCATATCATAATTATGAGATACCACACTTCTTTTATCATCCCTCAAGGACCCTACTCACATTTTAACATTCTGTTTACCCTTAATGTATTTAAATAAATTCTTACTGTTAATATTTACATTTTCAGTCAAACTTTTCTCATACATCCTTTCTAATCTCTTAATTTATTGTTTCATCAGTTATTGATATTCTATAATTTTCTAAGTCTCCTGTCATGCCAGTCAATTTAAAGTTCTTAAATTTATAATGCTTTTCTTTAATTTTATCTCTTAAACTCTTTGCGAGCCAACCTGGGTTTTTATTTGCAACTACCATTTTCTTTCTGTGAGGAATTTATTTATTGTGAATATTTAAAAATTTCCTACATCTGCCTAGTGTCTCCAAACAACTCAGTTGTACAAATTATAACAGATAATTCTTGTTGCATCCCTTCCAAATTAACGTTTTCAAACTTGTGACCAAAATCTTCTTATTTTTTATCTTCACATGCAGGAAAACCTGGAACCTAAAAAAAACATGAACACTTGCACCCAGATGTTCCCCAGTTTTTACCTTCTCAATTATTATCGTATTTGGTATTAACAATAAATCTGAAATAGCATTGTTTCAATTAATTCTGGGCATTATACCTGACAAAATTATGTTATTTTCTTTCCCTTTAAGTGTTTTAATCAACCTTTGTACTTATTAATTAGTTCTTCTGACTTATCTTTTCTCACATAAGCCACTACATGCACAACAGAAACTTCACCTCTGCTAGCTCCCTTTATTATATCTCCTGTTCTGTCTGTTATATCCTCCACCTGGGTATCATCTGATTCTTTTCTCCCTACTTACCCTCATTACCACTAAGTGACCCTACTTTTACTCTAATAGCACTCTTTCTAACTTCCTGAAAGTCATTGTTAGCTGATGTATTTCTTGTATGTAAAAGTTTAAGTTCTTGATGAAATCCTGCTACCATTTCCTACAGTCTACAGTTATCATTATCTGTTGTCTTTACTTTAACTAGAATAGCCTACAACCTATAAACTCTGTCTGAAAGTTGCCACATTTTCATCATATGCCAGTCCTGAGCTTCTAAATAAAACACTCTCTTTGCACCCATTACACCTAACAAACTGTGAATGCTTAACCCCTACACTAGTTTTTACCATTGTATTTATACTTATAGCCTCAAAATAAATACTCAGTAATAAATATTAGTAACCTATTGTTAACACTCACCATTAAAACTAACTTTCACATATCAGTTATGCTATTTTTTATCATTACTTTGTCTCTAAACTACACTAATAAAGTTTATATTTAGTTATATAGAACTCATAACTTAATAATTTAATTATTCAAACACCAAGATACAGTAAACTAGTTTCTAGTTGTTATTTATTTAGTAAAACAATGTATTTATCCTGTTTTACGATTTACCAGTAAGATGAAATATCCCAAGCCTAAATTACCTCTAAAGTACTAAGTCTATTTTACGGTTGTAGTAGAATTTAGACCACTAAACTTTAAGTTCAGACTTGGACTGTGTTCTTTTTATTTACCAAAATTACTGTATCTAGTTATTATTTACCCTAAATTGCTATAAATTATAATATTAATATTGAATAATTTTCATAAATCCATAAAAGTATAAAAGCTTGGCTTCCCACTTCAGTCTCTAAGATTAATTTTTAACTGTTTTCTGAAGAGAAGAGAGATAAAAAAAATTGGTTTTATATTATCTTTTAATTAAAAAAATTACATTATTTTTTTTTTTAAATGAGTGAATAGACATATTTGCCAGAGCATTGTAAAGTATTAACTATTGTTAATCTGTTGTAGCTTGTGTCATGGTTTAAGTTATTAGTTCTCTCAGGTAACAAACAAGTATAGAATTATTGTGGAAACAGGGTTAAGTGAAGGTTTATTTTATTATTAAAATGATGCTTTAACATAAATTATAATTAACTTGCATGCTTCCATACCAAGCTGGCTCATTATGGTAAGTAACATTGTTATAATTGTTGTTACACACAAATAAACTGTTGTTGTAAGTCACAAGGTTTGAATATTTTTTATTTTATGGTCACGAATTATTTTATGTATAATGAAAATTATACCAATAAAGTTTAAAACCTGTCTTTTTAAGCTGTTTATTAAATGTTCATAATCTTGCTTTGATACATAAAGTACTTGTATGGATCAAGGAAAAATAAGATGGATTACTCTGTGTTGACGAGAAATCCACTTTAAGTAAAAGTATATCTCAGGACGGCTGGTATGGGTATTAAAACTTTTATTAAAATAAAGTAGAGAACAATGTTTTAACCTGAAGATGACCTGAGAAGGTTGAAATGTTATTCTCTACTTTATTAGTAAAAGTGTTAATACCCATACCAAATCCTGAGATACAAAATGGGTTACATTTTTAATGTTACCAAGTTAATTCCTGTAATTTTAAATTGAAATAAATGGTAAAATCAATTCTATTTGAGTTAATGTTGAACCAAAATATAATGTAAGAAGTTATATTGCTATCAAACTATTTTTGTTCTGTTTGTTAAATAATACAGTGCAACATTTTTGTTGTAAGTAAGAAATACTTTCCATAATTATAATCAGAGGTTGTTCATCTGACCCTTCTGTACATTACAGAGTAACATTCAGAATGCCACAGATCCCCAACTGTTAATAATTAATAATGTGACAAAGGAACACGAAGGCTGGTATGCTTGTCTTGCCTGGAACACCATAGGGTTGTCTAACAGAACTGTTTGGCTCTCTGTTCTAGAAGGTAGTTATACCAGTTTTTTCTGAATTAAAACTTTATTATTTACAGCCACTTCTAACCCTACTACTGCTCTTGTTGTGTCTTATCTATAAACAACATTAACCATTTTTAGAACTTATAATAAAAACATAAACAGATTATTTCCAACATTAAATACTTTTCCATTCAATGAAAATTTCAAAAACTTTCCTTACTGTATGGGTGTGACAGGGTCTAGTAAATACAGCCATAAACTTAAACAGCTTCACTGGTGATGGTTTAAGAGTGCTATTTCTTGGACTAAATTCTGTTCCTACTTGAGACAGGTACTCCAAAATGGCATCAGTGTTTCTACCCAAGAAAATACTGAACACTTTATACCTCCCATCACTTCAGGAATTGTGCCCCCAAGTTCAAAAACCCATGATTTGTCTTAAGATGATGCCTAATTAAAGAATAATCAAGCCTTCAGTAAATCAAAGAAACAGACCCTGCCTTGTTACATGCCAATAAGAGAGATGATAAGTTCCTGTCAAACCGACGTCACTGTTGGCAGAAGATAGAAAAATTGTTAACAGACAGTTAACCAAAAAAACATACCTTATGATGAAACTTGACAGACAAGTACACTAACTAACGAACTTTGGAACATGAAAAATAAACATAATACTTCTTCACAAAGCACCATCTATACATGTTTATTATAGTCAATTAATTCAGATATTTGTAAAGAACAGAGTGTATAAGTTATTTATATTGTTACACAAACATCAGGGTTGTGGTTCTTGAATTTATATATAAATTTCAGTCTTTGTTTTTAATTATGTACTTATTTGTTTTTGCAATTTCTATATGGTTAATAACTTTAAGCACCAGATGTCAGTACTGATAGAGCTGTTTCTTAGACACCTGCTGTTAAAAAGTATTTCACACTTAAACAATTGTATGTTATTCAGTATACTGTAGCCCAATAGACTCCAGTAAGAGGCTGAAATTAAAAAAAACTTATTTAACATAGAGAACAGTCCATGCCTGTTTTTGTATAGTAGCAGTTACTGTTGTTGTCTGTATTATTTATAACACTACCATTACTGTGTTTGTTGTTAGTATAATTTGTTTGTAACACTACTACTACTGTTGTTGTTAGTATTGTGTATTTGCAACGCTACTGCTGTTGTTAGTATTATTTATTTGTAACACTACTACTACTGTTGTTGTTAGTATTGATTATTTGTAACACTACTGCTGTTGTTAGTATTATTTATTTGTAACACTACTACTACTGTTGTTGTTAGGATTGATTATTTGTAACACTACTGCTGTTGTTAGTATTATTTATTTGTAACACTACTACTACTGTTGTTGTTAGTATTGATTATTTGTAACACTACTGCTGTTGTTAGTATTATTTATTTGTAACACTACTACTACTGTTGTTGTTAGTATTGATTATTTGTAACACTACTAGTGTTGTTGTTGGTATTTATTTGTAACACTACTTGTGTTGTTGGTGGTATTATTTATTTGTAACACTACTACTACTGTTGTTGTTAGTACTGATTATTTGTAACACTACTAGTGTTGCTAGTATTATTTATTTGTAACATTACTGCTGTTGTTAGTATTATTTATTTGTAACACTACTACTACTGTTGTTGTTAGTATTGATTATTTCTAACACTACTAGTGTTGCTAGTATTATTTATTTGTAACACTACTGCTGTTGTTAGTATTATTTATATGTAACACTACTACTACTGTTGTTGTTAGTATTGATTATTTGTAACACTACTAGTGTTGTTGTTGGTATTTATTTGTAACACTACTTGTGTTATTGGTGGTATTATTTATTTGTAACACTACTACTACTGTTGTTGTTAGTACTGATTATTTGTAATACTACTAGTGTTGCTAGTATTATTTATTTGTAACATTACTGCTGTTGTTAGTATTATTTATTTGTAACACTACTACTACTGTTGTTGTTAGTATTGATTATTTCTAACACTACTAGTGTTGCTAGTATTATTTATTTGTAACACTACTGCTGTTGTTAGTATTATTTATTTGTAACACTACTACTACTGTTGTTGTTAGTATTGATTATTTGTAACACTACTAGTGTTGCTAGTATTATTTATTTGTAACATTACTGCTGTTGTTAGTATTATTTATTTGTAACACTACTACTACTGTTGTTGTTAATATTGATTATTTCTAACACTACTAGTGTTGCTAGTATTATTTATTTGTAACACTACTGCTATTGTTAGTATTATTTATTTGTAACTTTTGTCATTTAATTTAATATATATATAATATGTTTGAGAATAACAGAAGATATATTTAAATATATAATATTTTATTTAATATATGAATAAACAAGGACTGAACTTAATCATATAGTAAATCTGAGTATTTGATGTTTCATAACATAAGTAGTTAGAACACTTTATTTTATGAGTATTTACAATTCTGTGTTTATACCTGTTATTACTTGTAACAAATGTTCTTACTGATTTTTTTAAAACCAGTTTCTGATGAAGTGGGTGAAAGCACTGGAGTAAAAGTTTCCTCATTTCCATGGGTTGTCTTTGTGGTTGTACTCACGGGTGTGCTGGTGTTAATCTTACTGGGTGTTATATTGTGTCGACATCAACTTACCAAACAACAGAAGAACAAGATCAACCTGCTTACAACAGAGAATCACATTATCATCAAGAAGAAGGTTATCTTGGAGAGGCCTGTAAGTACCAAGATGTTGTCGTTAGCAAGGGTCATTAGAGAGGCCTGTAAGTACCAGGATGTTGTTGTTAGCAAGTGTCATTAGAGAGGCTTGTAAGTACCAGGATGTTGTCGTTAGCAATGGTCATTAGAGAGGCCTATAAGTACCAAGATGTTGTCATTAGCAAGGGTCATTAGAGAGGCCTGTAAGTACCAGGATGTTGTCGTTAGCAAGTGTCATTAGAGAGGCCTGTAAGTACCAGGATGTTGTCGTAAGCAATGGTCATTAGAGAGGCCTATAAGTACCAGGATGTTGTCGTAAGCAATGGTCATTAGAGAGGCCTATAAGTACCAAGATGTTGTCGTTAGCAAGGGTCATTAGAGAGGCCTGTAAGTACCAGGAAGTTGTCATTAGCAAGGGTCATTAGAGAGGCCTATAAGTACCAGGTTGTTGCCCTTAGCAAGGGTCATTAGAGAGGTCTGTAAGTTACTGGACCTCATTGTAGTAAGAACCACCATATTATTGGTGAAATTGACTTAGCTCTGATTTATATTGAAGCTTGAGTTAAGAACTATATTTAGGGTAATAGCATTGTAGAAGAAAGGTGTAATTTATATAGTGAATCCCTCTGTAAAGTGGATAGCTTAGTGGGTAACTGTGATTCATGTAATGCATATATAGTAATAATTTCTGTACTCTTTCTATAGTCAGTTATCTTGTATCTGAAATTGCTAGTCTGGTTATCATGAGCACGTTAGCTAAGTTTGTTTCTTATATGTTCAACTTGTTAATAATAAGCACCATAGTTTGTAAAGAATGTTAATGCTCACATAGCTGTAGTATTTACTGTTCCTTCTCTGACTTGTTAAACTGCCTTAATCAAATTGCAAGTGAAAATCTTGTAGGAACCTGGCCTCTTGGAACAGTCTGTGGCACCCCTTGTAAAGATTGATGTGACTCAGGGATATCCATCACCAGATAAGAGCTCAGTATCTGAGTACGAAATTCCTCCAGACCCACTTTGGGAGTTCCCTCGAGAAAGGTTATATTTGTATTTGTTTCTTCATAACAGTTTAGATAGATCTAAGCCTCATTAAAGTTTTACTTACTAATTTTATATGTGAATTTGTGTGATATATTGAATACAGGCTACTTTATAGATTCCATGTGAGGAATATTACTGGTACCGAGATGTTTAGAACATCAGTGTTCTCGTAGCTATTGATTTAACTTTATGAGACCAGCTATGGCACTGGATTGAAACATAATTCATCTTTGGTTGTAACTTTAGTTACTAGATTTTGGATTTTCCATAAGATTTTTATCTAATCTTTTGACTTTGTGTTTCACGAATAAAATCATATTTAATTGTTTAAAGTGGACACTTTAATATATCAACAGGTTAAATAGAACATTTACACAAAGGCTTGAAGATAGTTGAGTTCACTCTATCATAAACAGGAATTCTTTTCTTTAAAATTAATAAACTAAACTAAACTAAACTAACGTGGCAGGGGTTCAGTTTAGAGAGAGAGAAATCAGAAGAGTTCTCTCTCCAACTGGGGTGTTCAGGAACCTTGTGGTTCCTCTTCGTCCCCTTTCGTGGATTGTTATTAAGATTAAGTGGTGTTTTTTTTTATTATTATTATTTTAATAAATTAATTATCGTTATTATTCTTGACTTTTTGGGTGGAGGATGTCTCTCTAAATGTTGTTTTGGGTGGAGGCAAAGGCAGCAGTGGAAAGAAAGGCCGGGACCTGTCCCGAAAGGAAAAAGTTAGGCAGATGTGAACATGAATGTAATTCATTCAAATCCAGATCAACTCAAACGGCACGATTCAGGGTCTGGCAAAAGAGTTGCCCGGGCTGGGATCTAGAAATCCAATGCCCAAAGATTTTGATGTGGGGGGAAACGGGAGCGCCCCGAGAAAACCCACTTTCACACGACAGGCGCTGAAAGTTTTGCCTGTCGTGTGCCCTGTACCTGAAAAAAGGAATTCATGTTAATAACATGGATTTTATTTATTTAGATTCTTTGAATTGTGATTCTTGAAATATGTTGTAAGGTGATATGTATTTTGTTGGTGCACTTGATAATTTGTGTAGTGATGCCGTTAGTTTGTTTCTATTTTCTGCTTTTAGATAATATTTGAGAGAAAGTTCTGTTATTCTATCTCTTATAGTTGGTAAATTACTAATTTAGTGTAGATAATTTGTTGGCGTAAATGATGGTAAACTGAATGCGGATTTTAATATTCTGTTTTGTTGCACTTGGATTTTTTTTAGTGTGTTGTATGACATATTGTATGTTACTTGACATCCGTACTCTATTAGTGGACCGATTAAGCCTTGTATATTTGTATAATGTTGTTCGGTGCGCATTTCGATTGTTTACCAGTTATAGTCTTTAGATATGAAATCCTTTTTCTGATTGATGAGTGTATATTGTTTATGTGTTTTTTCCATGTTAGTTTTGTGTCGAAAGTGACGCCAAGGAATGTGATGTTTTTGCTCATGTTAATGGTTGTGTTTCCAAGTGATAGTTTTATTTTTTCTAGATTTTTTCTTTGCTTCTTTAGTTTTCTATAGAAGGTGATTGCTTGTGTTTTTGTCGGATTTAACACGACCCTCCACTTGTTGCTCCATGTTGAGACGTTGTTTAGTGATTCTTGTACGCGAGACATGGCCATTGCTGGGTTTCTGGAGGTGCTCCAGATTGCGATGTCGTCTGCGTATTGTGAATTGTGTGTGTATGTTAGATTTGGAAAAGGTATGTCACTGACGAAAATTATGTATAGAAGTGGAGAGAGGACTGATCCTTGGGGAACTCCTGCCGTTATATTAAATAATTTGGATATGGTTTTATTGACTTTTACTTGTGCTGTTCTATTGGTTAAGAAATTTGAAATCCATTTGACTATCGCGGGATTTATTTGTAGGTGATTTAGTTTGTATATGATGGCGTTGTGCCAAACGCTGTCGAATGCTTTTTTGACATCTAGGAATACCCCGATGGTTACTTGATTGTTGTTGTAAGCTTTGTAGATTGATTCGGTGAGTCGTGTGAGGTGATCTGTTGTTTGTCTATTTTTTCTGGAGGCATTTTGAGATTCTGGAAGGATGTTGTTTGATTCGCAAAAATGGAGGAGACGGTTGGAGATAATTCTCTCCATCAGTTTGCCAAGGCAGCTTAACAGACTGATGGGGCGGAAATTATCTGGATTTGTTCTATTAGTTTGTTTCTTGGGGATCGTTGTTATGATGGCTTTTTTCCACGTGTCAGGGTAATACCCGGTCGCTAGTGAAATGTTCATGATGTTTGTGAGGTGTTGTAGTAGGAGTGTGGAACTTTTTTTCAGAATAATATTAGGTATTTGGTCATGTCCGGGGGAAGTGTTCTTCAAGTTTTTGATATTAATCTTTAGTTCGGATATGGTTATTTTTCTATTGATTGAATTTGAGTATGCTTCTAGTGTCTCGCCGGGGAATCCTGGTGAGAATGAAGCTTGGTTTGTATTTATGAAGTTGTTGACATGGTGTTGGTGTTGTGTGTCGAAATCTACTGAGTTTAAATCGCTAAAGGAGGATTTTTAAAATTAATGTAACTGTTATGTGTTTATATGGTTGTAGCTCTACTTTCAACAGTAACCTTTCCTCACATGAATACAAGACACCTTAATTTATCTAACGTGTTTGTCTAAAAACAGAATTTCTTTCAAATTTAAAAAAAAAACTCGGTAACAGATAAAATCCTCTATTTGTTTAAGACATCTGGCAGTTTATTTGATATATATATATATTGTATTTGTAACACTTAGCATATGTCACATATAATGTTTTCACTTGCTGATAAATGTAACTAAAGTTATTTGCAGACGTTATGAAAGAACAGGTTGTAAAAATCACAAATTGTGTCTGAGATGTAAGACGCTGTGGATACATTTTAGATTTGAATATTTTGTTTGTACTCATGGTTGTCTTGTTAATTTCAGATTGGTCCTAGGAAAGACTCTCGGTGAGGGAGCTTTTGGTCAAGTGAGAATAGGGGAGGCATATGGTTTGACTGACAAAGAAGGTCCAACCGTTGTGGCTGTGAAGATGTTAAAAGGTACTTGATTGGCTGGTTCTGTCATTATAGAAACTCTGATTTGAAACATTTTAAAATTACAGTGTGGTTATTGGTTATCATCCAAGCAAGATGTGTTTGGAATCACTAAATAACATACTGATATTTATGTATTATTGTACTTTATTTGGTCAGATTGTGTGTGAATGTAACATGTTAAATAATAATGAGTCTATATCATGTTAATGTGGACAGAGAAACTAATGAATTGTTAAGAATAGTTTGCATGAAGTATGTCATAAAAGTGACAGTCAATTTCTACCATTCAGTCAACCATAGAATGTACCATAAGAATACCAGTCAAGGCCCATTATTAAGTTAAATTTGAGGTGTGTATAAGAGTGACAGTCAAGTCCCACTGTTAAGTTAAACATGGGGTGTGTTACAGGGTGCTCCAAAAAAAAAAACATACTTATGTAGGGCTGTTGAGGGTATATTACAGTTGAAATGCTCTCTGTATTTGTTGCAAACTACTATGGGTGACTGAAAGATGTTCAACCATTTGTCTTTGCTCCAAAGTCAATTTCAATGCGATTTCAGTCATTTACAAGGGAAAGAAAAAAATTCTTGAAAGTGTTAACATTTTTTGAAGCACCCTGTATAAGAGTTATAGTCAAGTTCCTCCATTCAGTTAAACATGGGGTGTGCTATAAAAGTGACAGTCAAGACTCAGTATTCAGTTGGACAAGACTAGTTCAAGTGTTGGTGGTGGATACTTCTGACTAGCTACTTTGTTTCCAAGACTTGTGATGAAAATTAATATATTTATTGCATGTTTATGAGCAATAAATGCTAATGTAATTATTACATTTTTTTTTAATTCCAAGACGCCCACATCGACCAGGAGCTGGCTGACCTAGTGTCAGAGATGGAAGTCATGAAGATGATTGGGAAACACATGAACATCATCAACCTCTTAGGTTGTTGCACACAGGATGGTAGGTGGAGTTGTTTTTAATAACATCTGGTCTCCTTACCTCTGAAATACAAATGTTGAAGCAGTGAAACTTTGTGGTTTTACAATTTGTTTGAACATGTTTTTAAATGTGTAAGAAATGGAAGGAGGAATTTGTCATGATGTATTTGTAAGATGTACATGAAATACTAGTATACTTAAATTTGAGATTCTTTAACTTGTTTATATTAATTTAAAATTTTAAATCTATCTAGGACCACTTTATGTTATTGTGGAATATGCCCCTAATGGAAACTTAAGAGACTTTTTAAGAGCTCATAGGCCTAGCTCAGGATACGAACAGGCCATTGGTACTGACTTGAAGCCAAAGACTTTAACTCAGAAAGATTTGATTTCATTTGCTTACCAAGTGGCTCGAGGAATGGAATACTTAGTTTCAAGAAAGGTATGAAAACTGCTGGGTAACAATTTTTTTCATATATAACCACTGTTTTTGTAGCAAAGAACTAAATGGTTAACATAGCTACACTGTGAATCTGAGGGTTCATGGTTTATATCCCATAGCCACAAAAATGAACTCTGCATTTACATTAAGAGTGATAATCAGGTTCCATATCCAGTTACACAAGAATAGTCTAAGCATTAGTGTAGATACATTTGTCTGACATCTCCTTGTAGTATATAGTTAAAAATTAAGGACAGCTGTGTGAAAACAAACCTGGCTTAACTTCACATGTAAATTCTCAAAACAGACGTTATTATAATAACAGTATAACATTTTATCATTATGTTATGCTAATGTGTTACAGATTCATAAAGAATTTGAATCAACAGCTGCTCTTGTTGAATAGCATAAAACAACTTTTTCTTTTGCCTTTCTAAAGTCTACCATTATACTAGTTATGTACCTTAAAAAGATCCCATAGTCATCCAGTGATTTAGGAGGTGAGGGGATTAGGTTCTTAGTGTGGTCTTTAGAATTACATAAAATTAAAAGTGAATCAACTGATGGAGAATAACTTCTTTAAACATACAAAAATTTCATATTGATATTCTGACTATTTTAACAAGAGAAACTCCATTGTTGTCATGATAAGTAAACCTTAGTTTTTAACAATTCCTTGGTTATCAAAACTGAAAGCTAGAATGTTTCAGATGTCATTTTAGTTTTAATGATTCTTACTATTTATTAATAATGTATATTTCAGTGTATCCATCGTGACTTGGCAGCACGTAACGTACTCGTTACGGAAGACAAAGTGATGAAAATAGCTGACTTTGGTTTGGCTCGAGACATACACAACATTGATTACTATAAGAAGACCACTGACGTAAGTTTTGAATTGTTAAAAAATAGCAAGATTTTAAAATGTTAAGCTGTCATTATTTAAGTGTTATAGTTCATACAATTGGAAATCTAATGGCAAAACATAGTTACTTTTGCATTTTTTTGGTTGTTAAATAATTTAACCATTTCATTCTTAGGGCCGGCTTCCAGTAAAATGGATGGCACCAGAAGCATTATTTGACAGAGTGTATACAAGCCAGAGTGATGTGTAAGTTTTGTATTACTTCAAATATAGCTTTTAGAAATCTTTTCACAAGGTTTGTTTATCTAATTCATGTTGAAAAATACAAGACTTACTCATAACTACAATGGTCGTTTTCTTCAATCAGATTTTATTTTACAATGGGAGTAGGTGTGGCGAGTGTGCCAGATTGTGATTCTGAGGATTCATGGTTAGAGTTTTTGCCTTGAAAACGTTCCCTCAATTTGGGACCATGAGTACATTGTAAAAGGCAGATAACAAGTTGTCTAGCTAATTCAATCTAGTTAAAGATTAGCGTGGAAAGCTCTGGTGTGAATTGCTGAAACTAACAATTTTCCCCTCCGTTACAAACCTCTTTGAAGAGATGTCCTCCTAGTGAAGCTAGTATTCTCTAAATTGATCTCTGCTAAATTATATATACCCAGGATACAGATTTCAACTATTGTAAGGCTGGATAGGATAATTCTTATCTCTATTAGATGCTTTTCAGCAGGAGTAACACTGATGGTGTTACATCTTATTTTAATCATGGAAGTTTAGAGAAGAGGTGTGTAGAAGGCAAAACTTCCCAACTTGGGGTTTGAGAATATGCCTTTTCTCCTTTGCTCTGTTTGTGAAACTAAGTAGTTAAATATGGAGTACATTAATTACTTTTGTGATTGCAAAGTAAATCTGCCATCACCAAGAAGTTGCACTACAAAAAATTCAGGCTTAGCAGCTGAGAACAACCCCTCCTTTAGGTTTACAGGATATGTAAATCCTATTCCAAGAAGTTGGCTGTGTGTGTGTGTGTGGGGGGAAGAGAGTCCCTTGAGAAAACACTTTCCCTTGTTGACCATACATAGTAGTTAGGAAATGAAGTGGCTTTACCTGTATTGTTCTCTCGGTGGAATTGTGACTGCAGAATAGGCTAAGAAACGTTTAGGGTAACTTCACCTCCCAAAATACAAAGTACAATAAAATTTTGTCATCATAAAGGAATAATTATTTGTATTTAAATAATGAAAATCCAGATTATTTCTGAATGAAATTATTAATTTTCTGCAGCTGGGCATTTGGTATATTGGTATGGGAGATAATGACTCTTGGAGGAACACCATATCCATCAGTTCCAGTTGAGAAACTATTCCATCTTCTACGGGAAGGACACAGAATGGAGAAGCCTCAGTACTGTTCTCTGGAAGTGTAAGTTTTACAGACTTTACCATTTTTAAATATCAGTCAGAGGTTTGTAGGAATTGTGGATCATATAGTAAGCAACAGAATTAGAAGTATGTATATTTAGTAATGTAACAAATTTTTCATTGCCATAATTCTGAATTGTAAAAGGTTTTCATTATTCATGTCCTGCTGGCACACAAATCTCAAGTTCTGTTTAATATAAAAGAATGTTTTCCTTTCAGTTACATGATCATGCGGGAATGTTGGCAGAACTATCCTCATCAACGCCCAAGTTTCACAGAGCTAGTAGAAGATCTGGACCGCATCTTGACCATCTCATCTGAACAGGTGTGGTTTTCTAAAATTCTCCTTTCAGGAACTAAAGTAATTTTAAAGTAACTTAGTTTTGTACATCATAGTTTATCTATTGCTGTAAGGATAGCCCCTTAGGGTGATTTAAAAGTTATGCATCACAGCGTAATATTGAATTTATTACTATTTCCATATCTGAGGGAAGATGAGGGTTTTTGTTTTCTTATTATAATCTTTGTGAACAGTAGCCAGGATAGGACTCAGCCATGATTTTTATTATATTACCAACTTTCACTGGTAACTACTGTTCTCTAACATATATGTTAACATTTTTTCTACAGGAGTATCTTGATTTAAACATGCCCTTTGATCCACTGAAGACTCCACCATCCAGCTGTTCATCATCTGATGTGGACCTGGATTCTGAGGAAGATACAAGTGATGATGTCTGAAGTTCATGCTGATTAAATGGACATGTTGATTTGATTCTGACAAAAACTTAGAGGCCCCAGTCTTCTGCCAATTTTTTTTTACCCTCTCCATTGGTTTTGCGCATATGTAAAGATTTAAGTTTCTTGTTTTTAGTGTTTAAGTTATTGGCCGAAGGCTGCCCTGTATATAAATTACCAATCATAATCATTCTTCTCTTGAGACGTCTCCACTTCCAACAGGCGTGGGTGTACATTTTATACTCTCTTTACAAAAATAAGTATTTAATTAAAAACAGCCCACACTGGACTCCATGAAGAAATTAAAACATGGTCTCTTCAGTCCAAAGTCATTTTCCCCATACCTCTCTTGATTAATATTATTTGTATAAGCCAGGGAAGATGCCATGTAAACAAATTCTGGTACTTCCGTGTTTCATTCCTGGGGTTTAAAAGTTAGACAATGTAGCAATAACACAAGGATCTCTTTACCTGAAGGAAATGATTCCTCTCACTGACGATCACTGTTGTAAATATGGAAAGTTGTGGAAGATTTCTCCTGTTTATATAAGGGAAAAAAGATTTAAAATGTGTATGTGTTAATGTTAGAAGTAGAATAGTTTTATTACTAGAAACAAGCCACTTGCTCTCAAACATCAACTATAATTCTTCTTTGTTCAAGTATTAACAAGTGAACTTTGATAGTTAGACTTTAACTCTTGCTGCCAAATTATTTTTAACTAATGCTGATTGCCATATTCTTTTTAACCCATTCATAACAAGTATTACATAAAGTTGATAAGTTTAGTGTAAATGAACATATAAACATGAAATTCTCAGTCTGATTGGAACCTACAGAATCAGATAGCCAGTCTTGTTCACTCATCTTCATTTCTTCCAGAGTTTCCCCCACTGTCACTGGGCATTCTGTTCTAAAGTGGTTGATAGTTCAAATGGGAACTATCTAGAGTGGAATTCTTGAACCACCTCCTTATTCAGTCTTCCCAGTGACTTTGCTGACCTTCCTCTGCTTGGTACACTGTCTTCAGTCTTCTTCAGAGCTTCCATACTCAAAACAGTGGCTCCTAGAGTACAAATTTTACTGCATTGAATGATGAATGCCTGCGTAAAACCATCATGGGAACTTTGTTGACAAAATTCTTCCTATTTTTTGCACCCTGGATAGAATACTAATCACACGATCCAGTTCATGAATATGTAAATAATCCAAGATAAACATCATGAAACTTTGCATTTTCCTGCAAAGTGCTGCCACCTACTGACTAAAGTTGCAAATAGCACAAAGCTGTAGAATTTGGCAGTGAAACAGATAAATTCTTTGGAAGTTTTACTTTGGTACACAGATTAAAAATCCACACCTAAATTACAACTAAATTTGTATATTGACAGACTGTAATTCTTTCTTATTACAGAATTTTCTATTAGCAACTCCAAAAAGATGGACTTCTAAAAAAAGCCAGAACCAAGAATCTCAGACAAAAATTTACAAAATAAAGGTTCAAGTGTGTAATTTGACTGTTCCAGGTAATAGTGTTAGAAAAGACGCATTTAAAAAGCTCCCACTCCCTCCACTACACATGGAGGTGTTTGCTGTATGCATCTAAAGCAACTTTGGTGAAAATATGTTATTAACTAAAGTACTAGAATCTTTCATATAGCATCCTCTGATATCAATCTATGGACAAACAATGTTTTATCCTTCTTCCTACAATTAAAATATTGATGGTTGTTGTATGTTAAAAACAGTTTACACCGTGTTACTGTAACAGATGTATATTTTACAACTGTTAATAAAACTAAGAAGGCCATGAAACAGTTTTCTTTAGAAAGTGTTTTTACATACGTATGAGGAAATGTGCAGTAATTTGTTTTTCCAGTTCACTTGTCTTTCTTTTACAGTTATTGTAAAAGCCATTGTTTTATTACTTATCAAATCTGACACTTGAAATAAATGGCTTCCCTCCAAATGTCAAGATTTATGCAATATTAATTATACAAAGAAAATAGCTGCAATTTGTTGCTGTGAAACAGGAAAGTCATGGCTTTCTCACATCAATAATAAAGCCTTTGCTGTTTTTTTGTCAATTTACTTTCAAGTTTTCACCATCGTTTAACTTATATTTTTGAAATTCATACACACAACTTATATTGGTACCAAAGTTCTCTCTTTATTAAAGGTGAACAGTGATGACCGCCACCAAATTAAAATGAAGTAGAGATAAATAGCAAGTTATTGGACAAAAATTTTAAACTATTGGTAAGACAACAGAAATCTAAGACTTAACACAAACTTTAACCAAGGTTCATATTAAAAATCAGTACTGTTTGAACTAATTCTTCTGCTGTTTGACTGAAAGTAGACGGTTAAAGATTCTTTACTGTAACCAGTCGAAGCCATATAATGCCTCTCCATGACTAGAAGAGAACACCCTTCATCAACTGTTGCCCACTGGCTTTGGTTTAAGAGAGAACTTAGGGGATCATGTTTTTTGTTCAACCAGCTCAGCTCAGTCGATGCAACCCTACAGTTAAACCAAATTACTCAACTGTTGAGTTGATAGATATATTGAGCTTATTAGAATTTGTTTCAAAGGTAATTGAAACACGATCCCTCAGAAAAATTACCTTTGACAAATATCAGCTGAAGAATTGGTGCTAAATATAGTGGTTCATATTAAACTATGCTTAAACATTTTCACTTCAAACCAACTATTGCAGGTTGTTGGCTTCATTAAACATTTAAAAAAACACTAGGAAATATTTGTAGTATTATTATAAATTAACGTTACGTTGTAATTCTTTGTAATTAGATCTCAACCCTTTCACTACCAGTTATTGTAAACAACACAAAGCTAGAAAAACAATTGTATTAACTGGAAATCTTGGGGTAACAAGGCTTAACTGGTGGGGAAAGAGTTGACAAAGGCTAACTTACTACAAATACCTCCTAGATATCACACTGCAACATACATTACAAGGATTGTAGATAACAGACGCACTCGTACGGTTAAACGAATGATTAAAACATAAGAATTTCGGCCAAAAACTTAAAACATTCTACTAACGAAACACTTAAAACACACTCATAAAGTTTCCTAGTTTTGAGCTAAAAGGATAAATTAATGGACTAATCTATCTTTTCTCCTAACAACAAAAATTGGATCTGGTGCCTAAAGACACTAGTCTTCTACTGAATATTTCTCTTCTCGCTTTCCACGTTTTCTTCCCATGCGTAAACCCTTGTTCCCTTCCGAGATAGGATTTTCCTGCTGAAACACAAACTGAAATCAATGGTAGTAACAGCTAAGTTATTTTAAACAAATTTATATGATGTGTGAAGTTGTAGTTTAAAGCTGAAAATACAAAGTTTATAAAACCTTGTGTGAGATATGCCTGAAGCCTTTTGTCTTTCTTTAAACCAATATTATCTATACATTTAAAACAGTAAATAAAAATCACTAAATACTTAACTACTCTTATCCTCATGGTGAAATTTTCACATCTTTAACTATAATACAGAAACACACTGATATTATAATGAAACAGTTCTTTTGAGAATCAACACCTGTGACAAGTAATAACAGAAAGTATACAAGTAATAATACACTAGAGCCATTTTTGTATTTATAAACACCAGCAAATGACATCTCTGCTGTTATAACTGTATTTAAAGATAACTCACCACAGTCTTAGACAGTGAAGGAAAATCGTTTTCAGACTCTAGCAAGAAACTACGCTTTGTTGAATTCTCTGTCCCAAAAGTATCTTCTACTGGGCTTGGGTGAGAAAAGTAATAATACAAGTTAGTCCATTATATCATCTAAAGGTCATGTCTGGAAATAAGACTGCACAGATTAAAATCTGTATGATAAAAGTAACCACTACAACTAGATAATCATAGACAACACTTTAAACCTAATTGCCAAACACTACCAAAACAAATCTTTAAAACAATCAAAATCCATTAGTAATCAAATTTTTATCCTATGTACAATCTATCTTCCAAATCTCTAAACAGCAAGTCTAAACATTACAATTTCAGTAATGTTGTTAGAAAAAAGAAAAAAAAAAAAGGGAGGGGAGCATGGGGTAGTCCATCCACTATGAAGACATCTGTGGCCACACACATTGAGCTCCTGCTCTAATTGTTCTCAAACAAAACTTTATAGTAACTAAATGTATGCACATGATAATTCTGCAAACTTTAAAATTGAACAAGTTCCTTTTGACTATCCTCACCCAAGAATTGCCCTACATTTTAAAACATTTATGCACCAAAATAGTTAATGATTGATAACTTTATTAGTTTCAGGTTCACCAATAAACACACGTGTCACAACATTTTTTTTAAAAGTTCCCTAAAATAAGGTGTAACAAGCAAAAAAATTAAATAAGCAGACCCTGTTTGTACTTGTGCTAGAGGTCCATCACTAGATGGAATGCATCACCCCTACAGTCAACTCTGACTATTCTCAAACAATGGGATTTTTGTTTGTTTTGAATTTTGCATAAAGCTACATCAGGGCTATGTTAGCTATTCCTAATTTAGCAGTGTTAGCTGGAAGGAAGGCAGCTAGTCATCACCACCCATCTTGGGCTATTCCTTTTACCAGTGAATAATGATATTGACAGTCACATTATAAAGCCACAACGGTTAAAAGGTCGAACATGTCTGGTGTAGTGAAGATTCAAACCAGCGACCCTCAGATGACGAATCAAGGGACAGCAAGTTTTTTTGAGGGATGTGGGAACTCTAACAGGGTGTAACCCACAGATTCATAGTCTAACAACTGGACTGATGTCCACCTTTAATGACACAGAACAAACCAGTAAATCCAGAGAGTTAACAGTGAACAAACTTTTTTTTCACAGTAACATCACCAGCTTCAGTTTCTAGATGCATTTTAGTGTCTATGAAGTTAACATGAAAACATTCTGTTTACACATTAATCAGTGTTAAGAAGCCTTTTATTCAGAACATGATTTTAATTTAACAATCAACTAAAGAAACAAAGTGCCGCTATACCATTAAATACAAAGTTTCTAATTTAACACTGCTTGTTTGACAGAATGGTATGGACACAACAGTACATAAATGTGTTGCTATTAGAAAGAGTAAACTTCATTTATACATTTCATTAATCTACAAACATTTTATTTTTAACAAAATGGCTAAAGCCATGTAACATAGCATACATCTATACAAAGATAGCCAAACACTCATTCCACCAACCTGTTAGCACAGGTTTGGTCCCTGGAACCAACTTCAATTATTTTGTGCTTTTTAGTTTTCATATTGTAACTTCTAATACAATAAGTGAATGTTCACAAAATATGACAGATTATCAGTAAACATTACAAGGCTTTCATATACAAGTTTTTATTCATGAAGTCATAAGATTTAAGTAATGTTTTCCTTATGCCTTTATTTTTCCATGTTACCCATCCAACGTGTAAAGGAATTTTCATTTTAAAATTAAGAATACTTGTGCTTCAGAAAAATGTTTACATTACACTTGTGAAAAGTTTATAATGTTTATAATGTCCTCAGTCTTAAACATTTAAAAAAAAACATTTTCACAAAATTCTCCATATGGGCTCAGTTTAACTGATCTTTTAACCAATATATAAAATTAATAAATATAAATTATGCTTTTTCAATTCTACAATTACTACAGATAACACAAACTTGTATTCAGACTAATTTCAGTTGTATACATAAAAGCTAATAAAACTTGCTTCACACCTTCCATATGTAAAATTCCTTAATAACCAATGAGAAGTTACTACCAAGTACAAATGTTATAACTAGAAGAGATAAATGGTTGGTTAACTTCTATTTTGTGTTCTATGTTTTAAGGAAAAAAAGAACTTATCTGTAAAAAGCAATAATATATATACATATATAATGCATTATAACAAATGTGATTTTTACAAAATACTGGCCCACTAAAACACAACCAAGAAGTCATTTTGTACAGACTAAAGGTTAATTTTGTATTCTTGGATACAATAAAGAGTCACGTGTACTACATCACTAACTTCTATCTCAGACAGAAATGACTAGATTGTGAATACAGTACAAATAAATAAATACATATACATGTATAATGTTATGACATTTAAACTATTCAGATTAAATAGCTGTTTTAAATTATAATCTAGTGATTCTTGAAAGATATAAACCATAACTTATATTTACTTCCAATTTATGGTGGTTATGAGATCTGTCACATCTATCAAACACACAGATTACAATTTGATAGTGAAAATAAGAGAAAATAGAACATTTTTTCTGAACAACATAAAGATTATGTGACATTTGAAAATTTTCTCATATATTGACTTGTCAATATTTTGAAAAAAATTGAGAAAATCATTAAATGAAAAGGGATAAATGAACATGCCACCACATTTTGTCATTTCTATAATGAAATAACTAGACTCATGTAAAGGAACATAATGTATACAAATATTTCATTTTGTGGTCAGTGGTCCAATACTTTATATTTCAGTTAGTTTGCTGTTGTCTACAGAGAAATCCTCAGAAGAACTGTCTTTGTGATGGTGATAAAGATAATCACAAAGACTAACAATTACTAGTAAGAACAATATGTTGGTTTGTGGACTGATGAACTTTATACATCACTGGAATAAGAATTTTACATTGTAGAATGTGACTGTTCTTCTTACTAATATGTTTTAAGGCCATTGGAAAGAAGAACTAATGCTGAGAACTGAAATGAATATACTTAGTTCTTTAACTTCTTGACTGCCATGTATTTCAGCTGCTACAATACAACTCTAATGCTTCATTTTGTAACTTTTTCATGATGCCATTTTGGATTGAAAGTGAAACAGTTTGTAAGTAGGTCAAATGCATGTATGGTGCTGACATCTAGCATTGACGTTACGTATTATTGAGAACAAATTAACTCCTCCGTGGCACTGTGTTACCGATCGGCTTGGACGAGTTCTCTAGTCTACAGCACTGAACAGGTTAAGAAAAGTCTGGATAAGGCTATAAATTGTAAGCCTTAATAATAGACTACTAATCAAAAGGTAACTAGCTAATAATTGGACTTGTGATAGTGTATACATGCAGGTCACCTAACATTCAATTATCAACTTACAACTGCCACAACATTACTATACCTATATAAAAAACATCCCAATAACACCATGGCAACAACTCAAACACTCGAAGTTATTGGTTAGATTCTTTAAGAATATTTTTATTATACTTTTCAGGGTGGTGTACGTTACCTTACTGTAATCTGTTGTTGTCTCTAAGGTTATAAGATTCATGTAAGACACTGCTGACCTTGACCATACCTGATACTCTTGATTACATGTACAAAGGCTTTTTTTTGTTTTTTCTTCTTTAAATAACAAATGACCTTTAATTTAAGGTTCAAGTTTGTGTTTTCATTCAGTTAACTTTTACAGCTTCTTTGATTACATCTCCAATGGCAGCGAGACATTTACAAGATATGTATTGTCTGGATCTATCTTGAAACTTCCCCTAAGTAGAACCACACACACTCTCTAGATTGTCAAAAATAAAGAACATTCAAAACCAAAGACATCTCCCATTTATAACCAAGAAATGAAAGTTGTATGGTTTTCTCTAACCCTAGTAACCTAAAAAAAAACAACTTAACAAATCACTCATCACGTTTATATTTTACAAGTCCATCTTTACAAGGTAACTTACCTTGGATATCCATGTAGAAATGGACAGGTAACACCTTTAAAGCAAGAGCTATCTTCCCAGAAACGACAGGTAATCTGAGACAGGTCATGGGAAAATCTGCAGTCTTTACGGAGACAGTTTCCTTCAAGATAAAACGTACAGGGTCGTTTCTGAGACAAAACTCCTGCAATGAAAGAATCATTTAACAGAACAAGATGTATAGTAAAAACCAAATTCACCTAAAAGCAGTATCTGCTATGACCATTATTAAGTCAGTATCACACATGCTATTATGTAATCTAATAAAAATCATTAGGCCTAATAATAATTTGTTCACACTGCACTGGTAACCAAGTTTAACATCACAATTTTACAAAGTTCAAAACTTACATGTATTAGATAAAAAAGACCATAACCTAGTGATGAATCAAAACAGTTCAGTCTTACATTTTCTGTCTATAGGTGAACTCATTCTTACAACCTTTACAAACACCCAGTCTTACATGTGTCTACAGTGAACTCACTCTTACAACCCTTACAAACACCTAGCAAAGAATAAACCAGAATATTTAACATGTACTTTATTTATCTTAACAAAATAAAAGTATTAGAATATTTAGTTATTGGTAAATGAAAATAACATGTATGGATGGAAGTAAACATATTGTTTAATCCACCTATTGTTCACATAGACTAAACCATCTACACTTTAAACAGAGGATAAAATCACATTACTTGTTTTCTAACAAACCAAACCTAAATTTCTAATAATAAAATGTTACTTTATTGTAAACCACCCATGAAAGTAGTTTTCTAAAGATAACTAAATGAAAGGTGTAACAATGAAAGCTGAGATTCTATTCAAACTATTAAAGGAAATGGTAGTCAAACTTCAGGTTTTATGAAACTATTGAACTCAATGACAAACCTGTATTTTGTAGTTTATAGTCCAATGAAAAATTACAGTGATTTCTTGTTTATCATAAGAAAAAAACAAAACAAAACTTTCACTGTTGAGCACTACTAATACAACTTCATTTAAACAATAATCTTAAGACTCTCACTAGATTTTGGTTTCTTTCGTCGAGGTATTTGTTCTCCAAAAGGGCTACTGTCCCTTATCCATTCTTCTTCCAAGTGAGATGAAAAGAAAACATTTTCTGCAGGTAGGAAGGTGACAGGAGGGTAAGAGGTATTGTCCAGATCCTACAAAGGAAACCAGAAGTGTTTATTTTTGCTGATATAATAGCTGTTGTTAATCACGCTTAAAACAAATTATTGGTTAAACAGCAATTATATCCAACTTGCAGATGCAATTTAAAGACCTGTGCACAGGTAGACCAGTTAATATATGAAGAATTCAGAAGCAAAAGACATCAAGTTGTGCCTTATTTAGTTCAGAGTAACAAGCATACTGGTAAAACAACATTGAGCATGCACAAACAATAAGCAGAAAAAGGCTTCGTGTAAGGACTAGTTTATATCATGTTTATGACACTTATCGTAATAGTTTTATAGCTGTTGCAGCCTTTGCTTTCATGAGAAAGTCTCTGAATGGTTGGGAGTTATAACATCGTCCATTTGACTGCATACACATCTTGTGTGTTATAATACTGCTCAAAACTGAGGAGCTCAGGTTTGGTCTGAACTTGCTTTTGTTATTAGTCACTAAACTAAATATCCTTTTACTGTCAGCATTAAAATGGAAGATTGTAAGAATTCCAAGTATAACCCTACACATGATGTCATACTTCTGTTTGCCATTTCCATCCTTAACTGTAGACAGCTGAACCCAAAACTTGTCAACATTCAACTGAAGGACAGTTTCTGAGAAAGTATCAATTTAATAGTTCAAATATTGCCCTTCCAACTTGTCAATAGTGTCATGCTCAAGTGTATTGACAAGGACAGGATACCTGTCTGTGAAGAAGCATAGAGAAGAGAAATCTTTTGCTGACTTTCAGTTTTGGATCAGCAACCTCTGCGTGAATAAGAAATTCATCATTTGGAGGGAAATGTTTCCTCATTTGTAGCTGCAATATAGTATTTCTTGACACTGGTGTAGAAGCTGATCAGGTCCAGGCCCTTTTCATATTTAACAATGTATTCCTTGGCAGCATTTCCATAGAAACTGCCTCATCAGATTTGTGTAAGGATTTATTGTTGTAGCCAAGTTCAATAACGTTGCCTTCAAGATATTCTTGCTTGATGTATCTGAAAAGTATATTTTTAACTTGTGTAATCAGAGTTCTATGCATAATGTGTATGCAAGGTTCTTCCTCTTTGCAATATCAAATTGGCTTGCTCAAATAGAGGAATTATAGACTGAAAAAAAAGACAAAATAAGTTCATTTTGTTGTCCACAAAAACTGTTAACTTATCTAACTTGATCTGCACATAACTTTGCTTGGTTACTTCCTTGATAGCTTTTGTTTTCTTCTCTTTCATTGATTGTCTCTTCTTTAGTTCAAGGTCAAACTGCCTAAACATATATTGAGTTATATCAAATGTGTCTTTGTCTGCTTTTGGAGACTGTTGTCTTATGTCTCTGTGTGGCTGAGAGGATATCCTGACTGTCAAAGTCTTGCTGCCTGACTGAGCTGCACATTAAGATCCTTTTGAATCTAGTTCTTCCTTTTCACAGTGAATATACTTCTTCAATGGCTTCCACATGCCCAATATTCTGTTGAGGCACACCCCAAGTGATAGCCATCTTGTGTTAAAAAGTTGCAGAATTTTTCTTGTTTCTTTGTCATACAATCCTTGAAACTCTTTGAAATGTTGTTTTCTGCTAGCACTTTTGTCCAAAAAATAGTAGATATCTATCAATATATCAGAAACTGGGCAGGGCAATTCTCTGGAAGCTTTCTGGGGCAGCAACATTCATAAAGTGCCAAGCACAGCCCATGAAGTAAATGCTAGGTTGTCGTCTTGAGATATGTCCTATCACACCTTTACCTATACCAGATATAACTGAGGCATTGTCTGAAGAAATACTAAGACAGTTTTCCCATGAAATTTTCCTCTTTGTCAGTTCGTGGTCCAAAAGCTTGAAAATATTCTCTCCTGTTGAAGCTTCTTTCCATTATATCAGAGTCTGGGAACATTTTTCTGAATAGATGTCCTGCATGATCAGCTACAGCTTGGGGTAAATTGAGCAATGAAGAAATGCGTGAACATCACTTCTGCATTTATGGTTTCATATTCTGAATTCTTAGTCATAAGTGTCGTTATCTGCATCATTTTTGTCTTTGCCTCAGCCTTTTGTTGGTGAGATGCTGATTTTGTATATCTGGAACAATCGTTTATCCCACCATGCATCACAGAAAAATCGATGCGACAAACTACAAAATGCATGATTCACTGACTTTTGATGCAATAGACGGATATTTTGCACTATACTCTTTCCTAAATTTTTGATTCACAGTTTCAGTCCTTTTATATTTGCCAAAACAAGACAATCTGGTGAATGAGGCCTCTTTTCCATCTTGTGAATGATCGCATTGGTGTTTCTATGCCGTTTAGAAAACAAGAAATACCCATCTACGCAAGCACTGATTGGCTGACAAGCATTGATAACATAACTATGGATTCCCCCACATACCCAGTATGGAGAAGCACCACACTCAAACTATTGGTAGACATCGGAGATACAAATATTTTTTATTATTTCAAGCACAAACATGATTTTCGCAAGTAGCCATTTGGGCTGTGTCTTATTTATTATCAAAATTTATTTGTATCTCACTAGAAATTTCATTTCACCCCCTTGGGGAACAATTTATCACTTTATTGTATAGGCCTATATACTATATAATAATTTGGGAGTTGCAACAAGTCGTAATATTTGTCTGTTTGAGCATATAGTCGTAATGTATACACCAAAATCGTAATGGTTGGCATCTCTGTAGCAAGAATATTAGTTGAGGAAATGTGGAAATTTGAGAAAAGTACTTGTCACAATACGAAAAAGTGGAAATTTGAAATTTATTTAAACTAGCAGAAAAACAGCCCCATAGACATCTGTTTATGCTGGTATTTACTGAGTTATATTAATATCCTTTAAAACAAAAACTAAAAAACCTGAATGTCTTTTTTCTCATAGCAAAGCCACATCAGGCTATCTGCTCAGCCCACCGAGGGGAATCGAACCCCTGATTTTAGCGTTGTAAATCCAGAGACATACCACTGTACTAGCAGGGGGCCAACCTGAATGTCTTCTAAAAATAGGAATTTTCTGGGAAGCAATTCACAGGAAGGTGTTTAGATTGTACTGATACAATTTTTTTGTAACATTAAAAACAGTAATCTTTAATCCAAAAAGGTTTTTAACAATACATTTTTAGTAATACATTTACAAATTACATCAAAAAATATAATCAAACCCTCACATACAGTTCTAGTGAAGTAATGTCCTTTAGTTCAAACTGTGTTCTGTCATAAAGAAATAGTTCTTGCACGTACTGTAGTTACTTTATAATTCTCTGTATCTTGAATGCCAAACGTGTGAAATATTTTTTATAGATTTCAGTGTGTGGCAACATTCAACAGATGGTGCCACACTTTCAATGACATACATACACAAGTTTATTAGATTAAGATATTTTCTTTTCATATTAAAACAAAAACTTAAGATATTAAATGTTGAATTATAAACTGTTTCGATGCCAAGTTGGATACCAAAGTAATCTAATGTTTGGATGTAACTATGAGATAATTTGACCTATACATATCTAGAGAATTAAATATTTAGTTATATTAATAGCTACTTTTGTACTCATTAATAGAAGGATTTACAACTATAAGACTAATTTAACAGCTGTTACTGTAGGCCTCACTTAATGATTAACTAGGTAAGGGCTGAACTTAGTGTAATGGTTTACATTTCTATTAACTGTGAAACATGTTTACAGATATAAACAAACATTTATATCTACTTAGAGTGGAACACAAATCACACACTAATATGGCTATTTTGTAACTGTACTGGCATTTCATACAAGATGAAAAAAATCACTTGAGTAACCCACACAAAGAAATAAGCACCTCCCTATATATTCATAGTAGTTTTTACAAATACAACATTTATGGTATTTTTCATAAACTCACACCTATAGTTTTGTTTGTTTGTATGTTACATACTTTGATGGCTTTCACAACTGAACTGGTAATCTGTGAAATGCAAACATTTCTATGTATTTTAAATATAAAACTTTCAAAGTATTTTTCTGATCCTTATCAATTATAAAACGTTCAACACAGACACTATCCACAAAATAAAAATAGCCTCACTGTTAAACACAGAAACTGAAGTCCATTACTTTAACCATTTTATAAAATATAATAGCCTCACTCTAAAATCATGTTTACATTTCTTTCAGTGAAGTACACAGATGCTTTTCCTTTAAAAATATCTTACAGATACTAGATCTTGTGTTCCACACTTACCTGTAGTTCCACTGTATACAGTTCTTTACTTTTGTAATCTAAGTTCCCCATGTCCCAGTACTGTGCAAGATCCTGGTAATTTTCACCCATGTTGCTATAAAAGCCATCAAAAGGTGGGTAAACAGATGCAGAACCTTCTTCACAGCAAACCCCACTTTTGGTATTCTCTAAATCTTCAAATGATAAATAATCTTGGAAAAGGTTTTGTTCCTTCAATTCAATGACGTCCCCCCATCTCTCTTTAACACGAGTGATATCTCGCAGCAGTTCCTCCTCTTCTGCTTCTAGTTCTTCACGTAACAAGTTCAAGTCCGTCTTCTCAAAGACCATGTCTTTGTCCGATACCTGAAGCATCTTTGAATCATGTGGGGCTTCAGTGACCTCGTAAACCCAGGTCGTCTTCTCGTGGTCATTGGTACTCCATTTCCATGAGACATCAGTGCAATTCCACTGATCTTCTTCAAAGACACTAAACAATGAGTTACTACCTGATGCCAGAGAGTAACCATCAACATCATCCTGGAGTTTATCTTCCCACAATCCATAATAATCACTTGCCTCTGTATTCGTTCCCTTATCTTCATATAAATCAGTTGTCCTAGAAAAAGAACTAGACACTTGGCTCTTTTCTTCTTCTGTGAGTGAACTGGAACCAGAACCAGTTTCATCAAGATTAAAGGCACCAGTTAAAGACACAAGTTCTTCACATGAGGATGAAACTGTGCGCTTCCTCCGTCCAATATGCCGAGTATGATCATTCTCCTTAAGCTTTTCATTATTATCCAGCTTATCATTAAAGTCACTGGAGCCAAGCAACTGGTTGGCCTGAGTCTCGTCTATATTGTTTGGGTCAACAACAAACTCTGGGGACTCTCCATCTTGTTTTACAGTTAATGTAACAATTTCTGTGTCGTCACTGTTCTCAGAATCAAAAGACTCTTCTCTTATAGGCTGAAAGTGGGTTCTAGGTGAGGTGAGGAGATTTTCCTCTTCCTCCACATTAACTTCATACTTTGAGAAACCTGTGTATGCATCATTATAATACTCTCCCACCTGATCATCATCTTGGTTTTTCTTTTTGTATGAGGGAACAACTTCCACAAACTTACTCTCTCCTTTATGATGCGTAAGAGTAGTACAGTAATGGAAGTCTTGTTGTCCACGACAGTCATCTTTTTTCCAGTCCAAATTCTGCTCTGTCAAGTTACCAAAGGAAAAGTTATTTTCAGTTTTATCTTCTCCTTTATTACTGCTACAGAACACACTAAAAGTTTTGTTGGTAGAGAGAAAGGGAAGCCAGCAATCACCACCAGAATGTTCGAGTGGCTGAGTGACATGTTCTGGTATATCTTTCCATAAGTGTACTTTGCTTCCAACAAAGCTTATCACAGGGCTTTCTTCCCTGGAATCATTCTCAGAAGATGACATTAAAATTTCATCATCATCTTCTAAGCTTGAAGAAATTACATCTGGATGAAGTGACAGCATGTCGTCAAAATCTCTGTCATCCTCGTGAACATTATCCTCATCTTTGCCGAAAACAAAAGAACCTTTTGGAAAGTACTGGATGTGTTCCAAGAGAGCAGGTGACTGGTAACCTTCAGGGTAACAGGTAGTCTTCCCTAGACCAATTCCAGATGCAAGTAAACCAGAAATGATACCAGCAGCAAGATTACGACGAAGAGAAGTAAGGGCAAATGGGGAAGAGTTTCCATTCAAACTCAAGGTTTTCAAATCATCATAACCAGCAGACCAAACTGAATATCCTTGAATTGGATTCAGATTTTTATTTTCTGTGTAATTTTCAGTTTGAAACTTAGTTGAGTTTGCAAACATTGAAGTTAACATTTTCAGTGAGAACTCAACTTCTTGTGGACTGGTTTTCAAATCCAGGTTCTCATTTGGAGGAAGATCATCAGTCTTTCCCCAAATAGCTGCAACACTCTCATTAAACTTGTTTACAAGATTATCTACCAGTTTCTTATCCAATGATTCTTCTGAGAGAATATCTCCAGGACCAAGAGCAAATTTCCAGTGCTCCCAAGTGAATGGACTATCTGCCTTGTAGTCTGGATCATGCAACAATTTTTTTGGAGTAGTCTTTAAAAATATCTTTTCCACTTGTTCAGAGTCTAACATTTGAATATTTTCTTTATCTTCCAGTATTAACAAATCATCAGCTTCTGAAGATGCTACCTTTGGGCAATCATCCTCTTTGGACTTCTTTTCCAAGCTATTGGTCATTGTATCTGAAGCCAAGTGTGATTCTAGGTGAAGGGAAAGATTTGCTTGAATATTTGACAGGACATTAAAAGGTGAATGTTTAATAGTGAAAGGTACACGAGAACAACTAGACTTCATCTTAGGGACAACAAAAGAAGGCTTCCAAGTTTCTAAATCACCAGTAACATTAGGTTCTTCTTTGACAGCCTTAGAGCCAGTGACTTCTTTTCCTACGTTAAATATATTCTGCCACTGACTCTCTTTATCTTCATCTCTGGCACGATCCTCCTGCTTCATCATCTTGTGTCCCTCTTCCATATTCAAAATACTTTGTTGTAACTTATGAATAGCAGTTTGATAAACATGTTGAGTAATTCTGTTGTCATTACACACGCACTTTGATGAGTTTTTTCTGTCTTGCTGAGGGCACAGCTTGGTCAGTGGTTCAGGTTTGCCACTTAGAGAAGAAAATGCAGCAAAGAACCTAGAGAAAAACAAAGAGGTCAAAAGATATTCTACACATGCCATCCAAAATCAACAATTAAGTTATCCAGCTGGTACTGGTTAATGAATTCATGTAGCAATATTAACACACCATAATTTACTCTGAATTACAGGCAAAAAAATAAAGCTCAATCACAAAAGTCCTTATCAAAATTTGGATTAATTATCATTTAAATTATTTTGAAGTTTAAAGTAGACCTTAAAACAAATGTTAACATAGCCTTCTTCAGATACAGCAGGTGTTTTCTCAACTGGAACAGACATTATGACTTCTACAGCTAGGTATTTATAAATCCTGAAGGTTTTGAAAAATTACTCAAGTAAAACCTAATCTCAAAGCATTTACTATTTTGAGACTAACTTTAATATACTGATCACAATTTTAAAACATGAAAGTGCTTAGTAACCAGAGGAATGATAAAATAACAGATACCTGGACTATTACTTTCTGTGAATACATAAACTCATTCTTATATATTTAAACCATCATACATGCTGTTCCACACCAATAAAAAAATCTAGATGTTGAAAAACATTATTTATAACAATTCATACATGTAACATCCTTCATTCAGATAGTGATTGGTGCTTAGTTTACCTTCATAAGAAAGCAGGAAAAAATGTCTTGCAATTCTTTGTTTCTAAGTATTGCACAAGGAAGTTGGTATTTAAAAAAAATGTTTGCAGCAAACAGTAATTGTTTCATCAGAAGAAACTTCTAGTACAGTTTTCTACCAAATGAACAGTGAAGTATGAAGTAGATTAACTTACTCAGTTTGCTCTTCAAGGGATGATTTCTGTTCACTTTCACAAATAATTTCTTCTCTCTTCCCTTCTAAACTGTTCAATATTTCTGTTTAAAAACAAAATTATTATACGTAAAATCAGTGTAAAAAACACTTTCTATATCCAATTTGATTCATCAAGTTTCTTATATTGTTATGAACAGTATACACTTAACTCTCTTACAATGGGGTCAGTCGACTTAACCAATCCCGCAACCATTTTGTACTTGCTTCTATACTATACTTTCATTATAATTAGTGTTTCTTCAGAAATTTTGACAAACCTTTTGTAAACATTACAATCTTATGAACACAAAAAAATCAGATTTTTTAATGAAGCATCGTTAATAAAGATTTGTCCGAGTGGGGATACTTTTTCATCAGTAAGAGTGTAAAGTGATTTCTACATTAAGATTAAAAATATTTTGTCTCAAAAACTTCAAAATTTCATTTGTGTAATCTCTAAAACTTCATAAATAAATTTAGAATGTATTTTTCAATACAATTATATTTTCTCATTTTCTACACCCTAACTCAATGTAACCAATCTCATAACCACCAACAAACCATTCCTTTCTTTCTAGAATAACTTTAAATTGTAAATTGAAAGTATATTTGTTTATCCTAAGTTGCTTTAAACTCTCAACAATACATACTTATCCATACTTATTGCCCTTTGAACTATACCTAACTACTATTTGCACTAAGTTGTAAATCACTTGAATGTGCAGCTCACATTATGCTATCAAATTACATTACACACATGCTACTAATGAAAATTACATTATTACTGTTTATTTACTCTAAACTAAAAATGTTTCCCATTTTAGCTACTTTTATAGTAAATACACATGAAAAAATGAAATTACTGGGTCTTCTTTCTTTGTTGTTCACCATTATTACACTTAATCCTAACTTTAGTTTTTCTAACAGTACTACTGTACTAAATTTATTTAATGAAGTAATATTCCAAAACTACAGAATAACACACAAAAAGCAGAATGTTTCCCCTAACTCAATCTTTTTGGCTTTCTAACTGTGTGATAACAGCCATCAAAAAATCAAAAATTGTCAATGTGTTCACTGTGGGAATAAAAATCTTGAACTGGAAATGAAACAGAATTCCTATCCAGAAATCATTATAATACATCCTTTACGAAATAAAAACTGGCTTCTACTAGTTTTAAATATGCTATTGAACATTGCAAAAATATTGGTAATTTGTGAAAGGGGAGATTAGATAAATGGGCATGTCAAGAGGTCAATTTTCTATTTATGGTTCTGTAATCAAATAAGATAGGAAACTACAAAAATTATGCTTTGCCTGAGCAATGACTTTATAATTAGTAATTTATGTTAAATTTAGTACTTCTTTGATGGGGTAGTAAAGAAATTAAGAGGAAATGCAACAATTCTCATACTAGGAGAAATCCACGATTTTTGTAATACTGCCTTATAAAACCATGGAAAGGTATACACAATTAAAAAACAAATAATTGGCTATATTTATTGGTATACCACGGTAAGATAGTATCACAAATCAATTTTGAATGAAACTTAATAAAACCTCAAATGAGAACAAAAGGATATCCTTGGCAGGAGGGTTAATAACCCAAAAATATAAAAATAAATGTTTAAATCACCAAATGTTATGAGTCTAATACAAAACATTACCACAGTTAGTGAAAAGCAAATAATCACCCGATACAAAGATAGTTAGATTCTCACCTGCAGATTCATTGACTCCCAGAGGTTCTATGCTTGATTTCTAAAACAGAACACAAAAATCACACACGTTGCAACAAAAAAAAAAAAGTGAAAAATATAAAAGTATAGTAAAAGTCAAGTCTTTGTACAAAACATGTATATACAGAATACTCCACAATTATTTTGAAATCACTACAGAATCTAAAGGTTAAACACATTGTACAAGTTGATAGTTCAAATAACTTCAAAAATAAACTCATTTAAGTATTTTAAATTTAGGGAACACAAAATACACCATGTGACTGAAGAATATTTTTAAAATTACAAAGAGCAAATTCATGTTTAATTTTTTTAACAAATGTCATAAGATTCATGATACAAACCTTGTATTTTTTGCTCTTTAACCCCATGACACAATCTACTTATGAAATCTACAAATAAGGTAACATATTTTTATGCAAGAAATAAATAGCACGTTTTTCACAAAAAGTTGGATTGTGTTGCTTATGATGAATAATATTTAATCAATATTCCTTCAATTATCGTATTATAATCTTATATTTAGGTATTATACACACATATTTCAAAAGTACATGGAACATGGAGAAACAATTATGTATAAACTTGAGAAACTATTTATGTCGCTAGATCTATCTAAAACTCAAAATGTTACTTTGTGTATATTAGTTAAATATTCATGATAAGAATAACACTATGTAACACAAATTGTGTTCCTGGATGGTATGTGTTATTTCTTAATTGCTTATGTTGTAAAAGTACAGAAAATGGTCATTATTCCCTTCAAACTTTGCTTTTGTAATCTGGATAATGAAATTTAGAAATTAACCTAGTTTACATGTAAAAACGGGCAAATTTGCACATTTTTATTTACATAAGGGCTGAATAAAACAACGTATGAATCAAGATTTAGATTTATTTATACTAGAGTTACAGCTGTAATGTAAATCACTTTCACATTACATCGTGTAATTAAAATATATTTTTCTTTTTGATGTGGAAACTGAATTTTTTTCCATAGTAAAGTGACTTCAAAACATACAGTATGTAGCATAAGATACACACTTTTCATATAATCAAGTAATATGCTTCACAATTTTGCAGAGATTTTTTATCTTACTTTCTATGAATATTTAGATAATTATATTTTATATTTAGGAATATATACACATCTCACATGTACATGGAGTGTATAGCTGGTAATACAGTGCAATGTTAGAAACATTTATAATTTTATGAACAAAGAAATTACGTTCTAATTATACCTAGAATTTACTACACAAATGACTGAATTCTTATTAAGTTCCAAGAACAGTAATTAATACCCAACTACAGAGAAAAACAACATTCACTTTTCTTTGAAGAATAATCCATTTTTCAATACTACGGTTAATTGCCTGATCACAAATCTGATGTAAATTTTTGTAATGCCATACGTGTTTTTGTTAAATGGTGTAAACATTCAAGCATTATAGACAACTGACACTCTTACAGGATCAAGACCTGTCATGTCACAAAGCAGAACAAGAATGTCACTACTGCTTCTCCTCTGACCAACACTATACCAGCTCCAAAATGGCCAGAGGCAAGAAAACATGACAAAAACCTCTGGTATATAATGCAGTGTAAATGGGAGGCCCTCAAAGATGATCAACCTAAACAGTTTGGAGATTTCATCTAAGAATAGCCTGTTCTGGTCAAGCTAACAGGTGTAAGTCACCTATCAATTTTAACTTTTTTTTTTAATCACCAAAATTTGTGAACAGATTCAGATTTGCACAATAACAACAGGAAAACAAATATTGCTCCCTTAAAGTGTTAAAAGCTCTGACAAGTTGCTTTCATTTGGAAACTATGCCTTGTAGCACTCGCAGGAAGGACAGAGATTACTTCCCAGGCACGTTAAAGATAGGTTTAAAACAGGAGAGTCAGTTTATCAACACCAGCTCAATGACTGATGTGGACTGATAAATATATGTTTATGCTCTTTCTATAATGCATAATACTAGACTGAAAGAATCAACAAAAAGAAGATTAGCAAGCTGTAGCTAATCATGGATTACAACAAGTATAAGGAGTAGGTGGTCATACTTATTGATTCCTCGGACATGTAAAACTGAAATAGTATGAGAAGCTTCCCTTTAGACATATATTCTTAATTCTTTCATACGTCTTAAACTGGTAACTAACCAGGACAAGTACAAACAGAACTTTCATTACAGTTAGTGGAATCCCTTGTGAAACTACTATTTGAAAGTAGAGGGCCTTCTTGTTCCTCCAGTATTCTGTTACCAGTTCTGGCAGACCCACATGCACAGCTCTCTCTTGGAAAGCTCTTTCTAGCACTTGTTGAAGAAGAGAGGGGTGAGAGACTTATGTTTCTTAGATTTAACACCCACCTGTTCACATGCAGGCTTTACATATTCTACTGCAACACATTTCTTCCTGTCTTCAGTTTTGACTGAGGAATTGCTGGTGCAGAAAGCAGTATTGTTTTTACTAAGCCCTCTGTCACAGCACTTCAACCTTTTATGACTAGTTTTGCTTGTTGATAGTATATACTGATTCTCTGTTCCAATCTAAGGGGGTAACAAAGATGTAAAACTCCAGTATTCAAATCCTTTAACACAACTACAGCACAAAATTAATCACATTTAAATTATAAAAAGAGAAAGCTACCACACTGACCTTTGTCTCTCTCTCTCTCTCTCTCACACTGTCTATAGGAATAATCATTACCAACTTGTTATAATTGAAAATTAACAAATATATGTTGATTAGAGGTCAGCACTATTTTACAGTAAAATTTTAACATACTGCAATGGAGGTCAGTGGTTTCTGTATTTTGTGTGGTTTCGAAAACAACCTACTTCAAGATTGACCTTTACCTTTCCAAATAAACTTATCAACTACACCCACTCTTCCATGTGTAGTAAATTAATTTGATCCACCTTCAATGCATGTGAAACTACACAAACTAACTGAGTTTATTGAACATATCTTCATGAAATTTGGTAAAAGTGATTTTTAAAATATTTCAACTAAAATTTTTAATTTGAATAGTTTTCACTGAGTCAGTCTTAATAACAGATGGCTCGTATTAAGAATAGAAATAGTTATCTTCATATTAGTTTTAATATTTCATTTGTTTAACCTCTAGAGCCCTGTAAATCAACATCGAAGGGCTTTTATTGTATATATTGTTAAAACTGTATTTCTTTACCTAACATTAAATACACCAAAGCCAACGTACAATAAATGAAATGAAAAAAACTTTTTGTTCCTTAAATGCATCATTTTTTGTAAGGTTTTCAAATGAATTATCTTCACAATTTCAAAATTTCTGTATCTGTCCTCTTTTAGTATCATGGTTCTTGAAACCACAAGTCTCATTGAAAAACTGTAAATCACACCAAACATCCATAAAATGTTTCCACTTGTACCATATGTATGTGAGCAACAATTTTTTCACTCACTCAATAACCATTAATGAATATTACACATTTGGTTCTATATGTAATATTTCACAACTTTCAAATATGCATTTTAGAACAAAAAATATCAAGTCCTAGAATGGCATATATCAAAACAAATTAGCTCAGTTTAAGATATACACAGCTTAGAAAAGTTTATCAATGCTCAAGCAGTGAAGGAAATCTAATAAACATTTGCTAATGAATTCCTATCAACTATTTTTATGATTAAAAATAAACCAGTTCTATAATTCACATTACATGTTCTTTATACTGGTTACAAGTATGTCAGACATGTAAACACAACACAACACATGAAAAAATGGGTTATCTCGGTCAAGTTTTGTGCAAACTTATTGATGTTTCTAAAAATTATGACAATGTTTAAGTTCTATACTCTTGCTTGTAGTTGTTTAATCTGTGCTCCTAATAGCCTGTAAACCTCAGTAACCTATACTTGATGTTAGAAAATTCAAGAAGGGAAAAACCAGAGTGAAGATGCACACACATTAAGTATTTTCTTTTAAACTTTGGAAATTAAACTCAAACACAAAAATTTGAATTATAAACCATGTTTAATGTTAAGCTGATTGACACACTTTGACAGCAAGGTTGTGCAACTATGAAAGGTTATTATACAAAGTAAACTAGCTCAGTTGAGCAGAAAGTTTGTATTTTCACAATATTTCCATAAAAATACTAAAAGCACAATCTAGTTGATAATGATGTTGGCACGTCACTCAAAATCAAATGTCCAAAATAATTCAGTCTGTGAATTAACATACACTCCAACATCAGTTTTGTCACCCTCACATACCCTACTCAGAGTTCACAGAGAAAGAGGTTTAATTCAGCAAACAGCTGACACTGTAAAATTGTATTCTATACTTCTTATAGGATGAAAGTGTTAAGAAAAGTTTTGTTTGAAATGTTGATGTTCCAGCATCACACTTCTTTCAATAATTCTGTTTTGGCTTTTCCAGATTAGTTTGGATGATTCTGTCATTGCATAGAGAAGTTTAAACTTTTCACACACTGGAAAACAGCATTATTTCTATTCATAATATCTTATGTTCTGCAATTACATTTCTTAGCATTAACCAATACAACATGAAAAGAACACAATACTGTACAGAAAGTGAACACGTGATTATCTTTAGAAAGTTTTACTGTGTATATATATTTATATAGTAATAAACATATATTTACTTATGAACTACACTGCTAACTTGCCTCTTAAATAATAAATATTAGCTTACTTGTTCCAAGTTCTGCTGGTATTTCAAGGTATTGTTTTGACATTCAGGGCCACCCAACTTATAAGTGTATACTTGAATGAAGCCAAGGATACAGCTAGTGTAATTACCATCAATACCTTTACTCTCCAGCCAGTTCTGTACTGAAGCTGGACTATCACTGGATACTGGCCAAGGATGTTTCATTTAATAACTGGTTGCTAGAAAACAGATGTTAGGGTAGCTTATAGTTTTATTAAATAAAAGATTCCACAAATGAAAAAAAAGTTAAAGAATATTTGAAAAATAAAATAAGTAGTAAGCATAATATGCTAACCTTAACTTCATTTATTAACCCTATATGCATATGTGGCAATCAAAGTGCAAATGTCAAAAGTGCCACTCAACATGGTATTATATACTTGATGTTAGGGTTAGCAACTATTCATTTTACAGCACTGCTTCAGGAAATGTTTGTGGTAAATTACACACAAATACTAAAAACTCTAAAGATCTTAGATGTTCATATTTATTCACAATAATAATACATATATTTGTTACACATAAAAACAGAAATGGATTTAATCTTAACTGCACAAATTTTAATAACTACAAACCAGCATCAGAAACCAAACCTGCAAACTTTGAGGTCCAGAAGGAATGTTTGAAAGTCTGACATGGCATTAAAATACAAAATCCTTACTGAAAAGTCAAAGTTCAATTTATTTTATATGACATTAACAGTAAAGAAGATTTAAATAATGAAGGATTACACATTACAACTGACCAACAACCATCAAAATGAGCTGCCAATATCAAACCTTACAAAACAGGAAACTTTGAAAATTATTTTCTTAACAGAAACTTTAAGAACTATTTCTTTAAGTTAGCAACTTTTAGATACTTTACATTGTTACTGCAAGAGACTTGGTCCATTACTTTACCTACTCTAAACTTTTAGATTGATCACTGGTGTCACAAGCACATCTGCAATATAATACTTTCATTTTTAAATACATCTATAATTTGTAAACAAAATGAATACCACTTGACTCCATGGAACAAGATGCCAGTCACACTACAAGCTGAATCTTCCAGTTCTTGGTTATATTCCAACATACAAAAAAAAATACTCTAGTGACAATCTCCAAACCAAAGTCCTCACTGGCCACTTCAGCTGTTGAATGTGGACTAGTAGGGTCCACTATCTTTGAATAGAACCATGACTACAGACTGCCCCGAGAGGAGCTGCTACTCTCCAAAGCTGCCCAATTTCTAGGCAGCCATTCCCAGTCCCAAAGATATATTTTACTGGCTTATGATTTTCTTCACAACTCTGCAGTCTAGCTTAGCCAGTGAATCATAATTAAAAGTCCTGTTAAAAAACAAAATAAAAGAATTAAAGATATGTAAACTTGGAGCTCAAGTTGTCTACAAAACTAGAAACCTGTATGCTTAATGTATGTACCCTTCTTTATTTAAAAAGAAAACAAAAATGTCAAAGGAGTTCTTTGTCATGAAAAATTAATGCTGCACAAACACTAATTTTATAAAATATTTACATGAAACTAACTTTGGGCAGGAAATCTTTTTGATACTAGTGATGTGGCATAGTTTCACAACATCACAATTTAATTTGGAAAAACTTGTATTCTTGTCCATGTGGCTTCACTTTACTGAATCAATGTTTTTTTTTATAGTCACCTCTACATAGCTCTATCCTGAGGTTCATCATTTGATCATTTAAATGTTTGTCCACAAAGGTGAATCTATTGAAAAATTTTGCAAGTTTTGGAAATAATTATTTTTAATATGAATTCAATTGCCCTCAGCATCAGACTGTGGCTTGAAACACCACAACCATATACATCTTACAAAATTTTAACACTCTATTGGGTGAGCAATACCATTTGGGAAAACAGGTGTCTGTCCACCAATTGTGTAAACATAAAGTACAGGAAGGAAAAAAACATACTGAAACCATCTATATGTACACACATAAGGCTTACAAAAAGCAACTGTATTCTTTGTGTACGTTCTTAAACTTTTACAAAACCTTCCAATATAATATTTTTAAATAATTGCTGTATTATTCAGCATATTTAAAAGCCAGATGTATGGTTTATGTTGTTCTAACAAAAGAGTACACTTTAATACTTCAGAGAGAATAAATGTGCAACAAGTGTTTGAACATTTTATTTTAAATTAAATTTCAAATAAGTTACATAATTTTCTAAAACTGTTTACAAATTCAATGTTCCTGAGAGTTCTGTTAAGACGGGAAAAACATTTACAACTAATTCGAGAGAGGTGTTAATAGTTGTTTAGTCATTAACAAGTGCACAATGCAGACAACTAATTTAAATTGTCATAACAGGGCAAGTGCTCATGTCAACAAGAGTGGTTTGTAGAAAAACTTATAGTCTGTAAGACAAGCAGAGAAATGTTAAATATTGTGTCTTCTGGGCATCAAATTGAATTTCAGAAAATTTAAAAAATAAAAATGAAATGTATTTATCTAATCCAGACAGCACATGTTCTACCAAAAATACAATTTATTAAATGTCTAGCATCAAGAAATTGCTACAAATTTCATTCATCTGTAACTACTGACAAGGGCCTTCCTACAGTCACAGGCTACATCGAGTCTGTTGACTTGCATTTAACAACTTTATGCATTTGTTTATAAATCTGGTATCAAATTGTACATTGTCACTCATTTTTAAAATTATACATTAGTTAATTTAAGAGTAAATACTAAAAACGCAATTAAAGATTACTATCTGTGTGTCACATGGCACTGTTGATGGCAGCACTAGTTCAAATTAGACGTTTGTGTTTGGTCTGTTTTGAATTTCGTACAAAGCTACATCGACCCATTGTTACAAACTGGGTATATTCCACCCAACCCACAATGAAAGTGTTATGTAACTGTTTATTCATAGTTGAAAATTCTGCACAATTAATAAAATATTTAAATATAATTTACTTCACGTGTAACATTTTCAATACCAACTTTAGAAACTTTCAGAACCAAACATAATTGTAATTAGATACATATATCAACAGTGTGATTTACACTTAATATCAAGCCTGAACTTCCACTGTATATACACACCATTGCTTCTTATCAGTTTAGTCTGTACAGTATAAGTAATTAATTTAACCATGAGCACAAGTCATATAATACCACAGTAAACTGTCTGTAGTATATAGTACTTGTTTCAAAGTCTTTTGACACCATGGCTTTCCACAAGTAACAACATAAAGTTTATTAACCCTATATAATAAACTATCACCACACACATAAAACATTGTGATCAATAAATATCACAGCAGTTCACACAATATACAAAAAAATTGGAAAAAACTATCCTTAAACAATACAAAATGTAATCACAATGGTCCATAAATACTGACATTACATAGTAATACTCAGTTGTTTGTCAGTGGATGATGTTTTTTTAAACACCATTATTGAGAAAAGCAGCTTGGCAAAAACTTGATCTCACATTTTGGTACAGTTTGCTGACAGACAATAACAAACTGGTTTAATTAAATGTTACAGTAAATAAAAGGTAAACAAGACTAAAAACAGATTACCACAACAAAATATAGTAATTTAAATCGCTTACCGTTAAAGGGGATAAAATGTGACCCAGGAGAAGAAAAAAATGACACCCACAAAAATAATGATGTTCTTATAGGCTCAGACAACAGAACACTGGACCTAAGACTGTAAATAATTAAAAATCACATTTGGGTAACTGACCAACAAAGGTTGTAATAGTACATTTATAGTTGCACATTCTCAACCTATTTAACATATAATCTGACCACTTCACAACAATAGTGTACAGAATATTATACCACATTCAACAAGAATTCTTCAGTTTTAAGCTTTCAACAGTTGTAATTTCAATATAATTACTAATATTTTCATGACAAACAGTCTTGTAGTAGTTCACCTTGTAAAGTGGGTTTTATGGTCTTGTAGTTTGGGCCATCTGGTGGACTGAGTTTTATTTTGTTACATGTAAGCTCAGATTACAAAGGATGATTTTAATTATTTGTCCCAAGTTGTATTTGAAGAATTGGATATTATATTCAACCACGTTCACCCCTCCCAATAAAATTCTCTAATTCATCCTGCTAGCTATTCACAACTTCTGTGAATGTGTGTTACAAAAGAATTTTTGTATTAAATCAAACCACCTCAAATATTATAAATGAGCACTCCTCACACTGAATGTGCTGATACTTCCCAATAGCCATAGTGATAATTAAAGTGGGTCTGTTCTTACAGTGACATAACAGTTTTAAGACAGGTATGCCATAACAGATCTTTGTAACAAACTTTATGAAGACACTGCTAGTGAGCCACACTTATAACTAAAATAACAAATATTCAAATTAATCCAGTATTTGGTAATTAAATACATCTTAAATGCAACAAACTATTTTCAAACCACATAAGTAAAAACTAAAAGAGCTACTTCTTACATTACACATGGTGAATTACTTTATAGAATCACCAAAAATACTGCACAAAATTATTAGTAATCAAGTTTAATATTAATTACTATTTCAGACAATGATATACTACAAATTTGTACCTTGTTTACTATGTTAAATCTTACAAGTAGTGAACAAATTAACCCTGCCATTCTTAAGCCTAAAATCTGACAACACACACCCCAATGTAGGATAAATTGTTTTGTATTATATAAATACGCAAGCTTAACAAACTTGATAGTGTATATTTACGAAATCATAATTTTATTGTGTTTAAACAGGTTCACCTAAATATAGTTTTAACTGAATTTAGAAAGAGTACATGAACAGATAGAGTAAAATTACAATATTCACTTTCACTACATTTTTCCCCCCCATGATATAACTGTCAATTAGGCCTATACACAAGTATTGCAATATCTGTGAACTTGCGATGAAAAATTGAGTTTTATTTAGAATAACTATTAAGTTAAAATTTCAACTGTAACCTATATTCTGATTATAATGCATCGTTGCAACTAAAACAGCAAAGGCTTAGCCAAGCCCAAGGTCAAAGGGTAAATGCGACTTTCATTTCCAACAACAGAATTGCGATAGTCTAAGACTTTAAATGTCACTTACCTATAGATATTAGCTGGTCAAGTTAAACTTTAAACTAAAGCTAATACAGATTTCTAAGTATCGTAGGCCTAGTTGTGAAAACAAACACGATGCAGTAACCGTTGTTAATCGTGTCAATCGAGCCTCAATTTTTCAAGGCTTTAAAATATTAGTCATTACTAATAGTACTACTAGTGTAAAACACACGTCTGTTGTTGAGAGATCTTTTTATAAAACCTTATTTAAATACGCGTAAAGTTTACTAAAATTATTGCTGTCTCACCTGTATCGAACCAAATGTCTTTATATTGCTAGTGAAAAAAAAAACCCATAAAGAATAAGTGATTACACCACATCCTATCACTTACTTCTACTCAAGCTATACTGTGACGAAATAGGTCAAATGCTTTGAAGGCGGAATCCTTTTTCGTAAAACTAAGAGAAGATCTACGCGCGTAGGTATTAGCTTAACTTTGGATACCTCCACCTGTAAGTCTTAATTAGATAAAAAATAAACATATTTATTATAATTTGTACAATTTGATTTTGCTAGTTATACTTATTTTTAAAAACTGTAAGTTGCATCTTATTAATATTGCTCATTTGCGGACATAAGGTTTTACATTTTACCGCGCAAGTTTATTGATCGTCATTACTATTATGGTAAGTCTTTTACAATACGTATAATACGTTTCACAAAATTTGAGTATTCCAGGTCTCGTACACTTTAAACGTATTACGTAATACAGTTTTACATACAATAAATATTCACAAATTACTTTGAGCTTAAGCATATCAATATATCACAGAAATAATGTTCTGATAACAGTTACCACAAGTTTTTTAAATCTTAGGTCCACCTTTTAGAATTTTGTCAAGTACAAGCTAATATAATGACAAAAGTATATTATATATATACACTGCCAAAATAAAAATTGATTATGACTATTCTAAATTAGATCTTATCTAAGTGAAGAAATAAAGTCGTCTGAAAAAATGTATGTACATTGTATAATAGTTTTTCAGCAATATTTTAATATCAAGTTAGAATTATACATATATATATATATAGTATATATTAGCATACAAATATTCAAAATTAAAACTGTTTCCTCTTTCAGGGCAGAACTGAACGATGTCAGATGAGGTCAGATTATTTTCATCTTGCTAAACATCTTTGTCCTCGCTTTACTTCTCTGCTGTGGACTTCAATTTATACTGAATCGGACTATAGCATGTCAGGTACTGGAAAAAAAGAAGAAAAAGGGTGCTTTTCCCGCCATTTTTGTTAACGCTTTCCGACTTTATAATTGATTGTTTATATATTTATTTCATTTGTTGTTAATTAGCAAATGATGCACTTGGAGGTATTCAATTTTAAAATATTTTAAACGCAATAAGTTTACATTCGGTGTGTTATTTCTAACCCAAACTGTAAACCTCTATTGATAAATTGGAAACGTGGTTTTGTTTTCCGTGCATTCATACAATTTCAGTTTGTAATATTTAAAATGAAAATAATATCATTATAAGCACCTTATAACATTTCTAGTATATTATTTTATTTGAGTACATTCCACTAAGTTATATTTCAACTAGACTATAAATATTTTTCTCTCTTTATAGTATGATTCTGTAATACATTAATTTGTTATTATGTTGTATCTAGATAAAGTGTGATTTTTGTTGCTGTACTTGGTGAACTGTACTTTTCACCGAGTATGTAGTTAAATCATTATTTCTTAACCTTTTTCGAGTTACGAAAAATTTTGAGAATCTAATTCGAATGTTATGGACCCCCTCCACAAACAAATGCGCATAAACACACACACACAAATCAATAAATAAATATTTTTTGTCCCGGTTTATGGACCCTTAGGTGGAACATAAGTTAAAAATCCTAAGTTAAATGATAACCCGGCAAATATCATTTGTCATAAAATGTTTTTGGGGCGGATATTGTTGGTGTTATGAGCATAGCTACCCAATGGGCTATCTTTGTCCCACACGTTATAAGTACCGAAATACGATTTTTTGTGTTATAAGCCTCAACACTAAAAGCTAAACCAACAAGAAGCAGTTAGAAAAACTTATGATACATTAATTTATGCGTATTCTAAAAGTAAATCATTAAAATAACATAAAATTCATGATGTTGCTGAAAACAAAATACATTTATGATCTTATTACTGCAGTGATTTATAGCAATGGTTAGAACTTGCAGTATATATTTTTTTATTATACAATTTTTATTATAGAGATTATTTTACATTATTGGCTCAGCATATGAATATAGAAGTAGCATAATTCTCCTAATCTAGCTGAAAGAGTCTTGTAAGATGATACAGGGACTATGGCCGGAAATGCATCGAAGATATTCAACTGGTAAGTCAAAGAAAGCATTTTAATCATTATAACTAATAAGTTCAGTATAATATATAAAATCATATTTAGTGCTGGATTGATTTTTAATTCAGATTTACCTCGATAGTTTGGTTTAATTAATATTTTGCTAAATTATCAGTAGTTAAAAAAGATCTGCAAGAGGTAATTAGAGAGAATTCCCGCCAGTAAATATTACTACAATACAAAAGTAAAAGTGTACTTCAATAGTTTTTGTTGTTTTTTTTAGTTAAATCTAGTGACACAAAATCCAACATAGAAATGTCGAAGATTATCACCATGTTTTGTTTACGGAATTCAAATAAATAAACTAAAAACAAAGTAACGAATTTAAAATAAGTTCTTTAATCAGTAATTATCGTGCCTCAAGTCTTATTTAAAATTGTAATCGTTAGGTGAGTTTCGTACATCTACATAACGGTTATCTTCGCTAGCAGTCCCTAATTTAAAATTGATGGACAAAGTGGGAAGCAGCATCCTCTACTATCTCTTGTGTAACTGTCCCTAATTTAGCAGTGTAAGACCAGAGAGAAAGTAGCTAGTCTTCACCACCCACCGTCAACTCTTGGACTACTTTTTACCAACGAAAGTGGGATTGACCGTAACATTATAACGCCCCCATAGCTGAAAGGGCGAGCATGTTTGGTGTGACGATGATTCGAACCCGCAACCCTCGGATTAGGAGTCGAGTGCCTTAACCACCTAGCCATGCCGGGTCTACCAGGTTGATTGTTATTGTTTATAAAAAATATTAACTTTGATTCAATATAAACCGTGCCACTAGGTTTATTGTTGTTATTGTTTTTATAAAATATTAACTTTGGTTCATTGTGAACGGTGCCACTAGGTTTATTGTTGTTATTGTTTTTATAAAATTTGGTTCAATGTGAACGGTGCCACTAGATTTATTTTTGTTATTATTTATATAAAATATTAACTTTGTCTCAATGTGAACGGTCTCACAAGGTTTATTGTTGTTACTGTTTATATAAAATATTAACTTTGTCTCAATGTGAACGGTGTCACTAGGTTTATCGTTGTTATTGTTTATATAAAATATTAACTTTGGTTCAATGTGAACGGTGTCACTAGGTTTATTCTTGTTACTGTTTATATAAAATATTAACTTTGTCTCAATGTAAACGGTGCCACTAGGTTTGTTGTTGTTACTGTTTATATAAAATATTAACTTTGGTACAATGTGAACGGTGCCACTAAGTTTATTGTTGTTACTGTTTATATAAAATATTAACTTTGTCTCAATGTAAACGGTGCCACTGGGTTTATTGTTGTTATTGTTTATATAAAATATTAACTTTGTCTCAATGTAAACGGTGCCACTGAGTTTATTGTTGTTATTGTTTATATAAAATATTAACTTTGGTACAATGTGAACGGTGCCATTAGGTTTATTGTTGTTATTGTTTATATAAAACATTGACTTTGTCTCAATGTGAACGGTGCCACTCGGTTTATTGTTGTTACTGTTTATATAAAATATTAACTTTGGTTCAATGTGAACGGTGTCACTAGGTTTATTGTTCTTACTGTTTATATACAATGGATAAAATGCGTAGAGAAACTTCCTTGAGCAGTTATCTTTGTTTCGTTTGAAAAGGTTTTGTTTAGTTCAACAGAACATATATTATTAATAATGTCTCATCAGGTTCGTCCTTCCAGCCTGAGGCAGGTGTGACATAGTTGCTTCTTTCTAATTATTGAATGATTTCAGTTAATTAACTCCAACGCAGCGCATGTTACAAGAAAGCCTGTAGTGAAGTGTACACTAGCACTACTCAATCAGAGACCAGTTTTCTTCAACAGTTGGCTATTTACAGGTCTACTTGGAATGTTTGAGAGGGAGGGAGTTCTGATTTGTGACATCAAAAACCAACACTTATTGTACAAAGTACAAGCAGCATGCTCATCCTACGGGGTCCGAGGACATGAGATAAAGGTCAAAATATGATAATATAATATAATAATGTAGTAAACTAAAGCTTCGTAAGAAGAGCGTAAAGTATATAGAAGATGTTCAACATAAGATATAACTGTATAACTATATAGGTATATCACTATGTAACAGTATAACTATAACTATATAAGTATATCACTATGTAATAGTATAACTATAACTATATAAGTACATCAATATGTAACAGTATAACTATAACTATATAAGTATATCACTATGTAACAGTATAACTATAACTGTATAATAGTATCACTATGTAACAGTATAACTGTAACTACACAAGTGTATCACTGTGTAACAGTGTAACTGTAACTACACAAATGTATCACTGTGTGACAGTATAACTGTAATTGCACAAGTGTATCACTATGTTACAGTATAACTAATAAGTATATCACTATGTAACGGTATAACTATAACTATGTAAATACATTTTTTAAAGACAAAAGTCAGGGGTTCGGGTGAAACCTTTACATAAGTGTATGACCTAGTCTTGTCTGATTAGATCAGTTTAATTCTAAATGTGCATAACCCAGCCCTGTCCAATTAAATACGTTGAAAGATTAGTTTAACTTTAAATTTAGACTATACACTCCGCCTAATCAATGACCAATTGAGCTGCAAATATGGAATATGCTAATTAAGCAATCGTGCAATTTGTTTTCTAAAATTTGACCGAAGAGTATTGCTGTAACAAGGCATACTCTATACAATTTTAAGAGAAAAGTTTCAACCTGTACTTTGATTTTATGGATATTTTTTTAAAAATATGATGAATAGGAGTATAAGAAAAAACGACAAGGAATAATACAATAAAAGGTCAAATAAATGGTGTTGTGCACCCCTTACAGAACTTTTAAAAATGTTTTGTAACAGTTTTTGATTAAATAAACTAGTGATTAAAGGACAAATAGAACAACTTTGCTGTAAATGGTGTAATGTAACACACTATAATAAGCTAATAAGAGTAAGATAGGTTGTCTAGGACTTTCGAGCAGAAACTAAGGGAAAGCTGTCTATATTAGATGTCACTAATGTTGAACTGATTGTCTAAAAGAAAGGCAACTATAAAAACACCCAAAGCTAATTCATGGGCTAGGCACATCAAATAGTGAGTTTTAGTTGTTACTCTTCTAACGCGCCCACAGATAAAATATGTGAAATTTCACATTCACAATCTGACGTACCAACCATTAGGCTACGTAAAGTCAGTTGCAATTTTTTAATAGATGAATTATTTGTTGTTTAGAACTTATTTTTAGGGTTAGAGTACCCTTTTGTGAAATTAATTATTTTAAACGATTACCATATTTGTTATTTACAATTCACACGTCTTAACTTTTATATTTTGTTCATTAACGTTACAAAGTAAACCCTTCGGTAACGTATTTCTGATGTAAAATTGTAATAATTTAGAGATATTTGTACTATTTTTGAGATTAAAGTTCTTCTACTTTCCAATAGATGGCAACGCAATTTAAAAGTTTGTTTGTAAAGTGTTTTCTCAGCCCAAACGAGCCGTTTTTGCATATAAAAGTTTGTTTGTTTTTGAATTTCGCTTAAAGTTACTCGAAGGCTATCTGCTCTAGCCGTCCCTAATTTGGCAGTGTAAGACTAGAGCAGCTAGTCATCACCATCTACCGCTACTTCTTATGGTACTCTTTTACCAACGCATAGCGGGATTGATCGTCACATTATAAAGCCTCCACGGCTCAAAAGGCGAGCATGTTTGGTGCGATGGGGATGCGAACCCGCAGATACCGTTTTCTCCGATAATAAGACCTACCCATAAAATAAGACCTAGTGTGATTTTTGGGGATAGTTTTAATATAAGGCTTACCCTTAAAATAAGCCCTAGTTAAGAGTGGCAGGAAGAGGAAAGAAATAAAAAAAATAATTTATTAATTAGTTTAGTAGTTAGTTAATTAGTTTGTTTAAGTATTAATCAGTTATTTTAATAGCTTAATAATAGTTTATTTTAAATGGTTAGTTTAATAATTTTACTTTGTAACTTCATTTTTTTAATATATCAAAATAAGACATCCCCCGAAAATAAGCCCTAGTGTCATATTTTGGAGTGAAAATTAATATAAGCACTGTCTTATTTTCGGAGAAACACGGTAGGAGTCGCACGCTCTAACCTACCTGGCCATGTCGGGCTTAATTTGAAAAACAAACAAACAAGCAATAAATGTTAATTAAACCTCTTATTCGAAAATGGTAACAATACTTAGTTAATACAAATATTTTAGTTGATAAGATTTGGCTTTGTATTTGATGAGTTTCTGTAATTTATTTAGGTTTTGATTCTGAGAATAAATAAGAAATAATGTTTTTCACCATGAATACAACGAGCTTAATATGCTATGGGAAACCAAATTCTGGAATTTGTCAATGAAGTTCTTCAACCTGACACTAACCCTAAATCGCTGGAAAACGATAAAAAAGTAAGATATTAAGAACCTATTAAAACATCTGAAGTGTGTGAATTTATTTTACCATTTAGAATAAGCGTTTGCAATTACTACAATTCTTGAAAATTAATTTGAAATTATTATCAATAAATTTAAAATGATTATTTTAGGCCTACAAAAAATCGGCGCTATCAGGCTTACATCAGCACATTGTTGTTGTTTTCTTTATTTTCAATATCCTTCAAATTACACGAAGCTCTGATTGCAAACATATTTGATTAATCAATGAGTTGTAGTGGTGTTTTTCATAACTAGGCGTCCCCCGCCGGAACAGTGGTAAGTCTTCGGATTTACCTCGCTAAAATCAGGGGCTCGATTCCCCTCGGTGGGCTCAGCAGATAGCCCTATGTGGCTTTGCTATAAGAAAACACACAAACACACATACTCCAACATATTTTTTTAAATGAGCCCTGCATGGCCAAGCATGTTAAGGCCTTCAACTCGTAATCCGAGGGTCGCGGGTTCGAATCACGGTCGCACCAAACATGCTCGCCCTTTCAGCCGTGGGGGGGTTATAAGTGACGGTCAACCCCACTATTTGTTGGTAAAAGAGTAGCCCAAGAGTTGGCGGTGGGTGGTGATGACTAGTTGTCTTCCCTCTAGTTTTACACTGCTAAATTAGGGACGGCTAGCGCAGATAGCCCTCGAGTGGCTTTGCGCGAAATTCAAGAAACAAAACAAAAACTGTTTAGAATTTCGAACAAAACAACAGTTGTTCCCTAAGTTGGCAGTGCGAGACTAGATGGAAGGCAGCTAGTCAAGACCATTTTTTTTTCTACCAACGAATAGTGGGATTGACCGAAACTTTATAATGCTCGCACAGTTTAAAGAGTAAGCATATAAGGTGGATTTGAAAACCACGACTCCATGTTGCGAGTCGAGCGTCTTAGGCATTAAATCATTTCAATCCACTATATATTACGTTTTGACAACACGTCGAATATTTCTGTTCTCTCTATCTTTAAAGTCTCCCGCTGGTACAGCGGTAAGTCTAGGGATTTACAATGCTAAAATCAGCGGTTCGTTTCCCTTCGGTGGACTCGGCAGATAACTCGATGTGGCTTTGCTATAAGAAAACACACACATACTACCTTTAAAATCTAACATTCAAGTTTCCAGAAATCTGTTCAACATATAATGAAAACAAGGTGCCTGAGTGTAAATACGTTTCTGATAACGGTGATAGTTTCTGATTGGTCGAAACCTTAATAATCGAATGAAACATAAAGACTTTTGAGTAACTCGTTGAGACATCGGTAAGTTTATGGACTTCAAACAACAAAACTCATAGTTCGATTTTTTGCAGTGACTTCACTTTAAAGTAAGCAAACGAACAAAATGAGCATCGAGGTCAGCGCCACCTGTTCATAGACATTTTTCTGATTTATGAAAATAAGCATAACAAACCTGAAATGCTGTATATAGACGTGCAGGGAAAAAAAATCTTCCAAGACTAAATTTTATGGTATTTCAAGCAGTTGAGTCTGATTAGATTATGAAAAATTGCTTAGTGGCGCATTATAAAATCGTAATCACCGTGAACATGAAACAAACACCCTCATTTCCCTTCTGAACCAGAATAGATCTCTACTAACTTGTAGAAAATTGTTAACTTTATAAGGCGGTAATAAGATTGCGATACATAGGCACCGGTGGGATTCGAACCCACGATCTCCTGTTTACTAGACAGGCGCTTTAACCAACTAAGCCACGGCGCCCCTTGTAAATACCTCCGACCGGTAAGTAACAATAAGAAGGGTGTTTATGATATACAAATATTTGTCCACATACTGAGGACCAAGCGGTAAGTTTGGAAGAGTATAACGCTAAAAATAGGTTTTGATAACCACAGTAAACAGAGCAAAGATAGCCAGTTGTGTCCTTAAAAGTAAATATAGGAAGCATCAACTTAATAAACTTTATTTATGTCCGAGTTATAGGTTAATACTTTGGTCCACTATCTGAAACTTGAAATTTAGTTCACGTCAAAATCAAGTGACTACCAAGTTAAACATACCTCTAGAATATTGTGTGCTCGTGATATTCTGTTATGACGAAGTTGTTTAAACATTCTCGTGGCTACGTGACCTGACTTTAGACCTTTCTCAAATGCCCCAGTTTTCCGATAACTATAGTTTCATTTATTTATTCTTTCGAATGGTTGACATTCACTTCATGATGTCGAACTATTGCTTGCTTACTAATTTGTCAAAAAAAAAAAGGATGCTTTATGTCAGTATAAAGCCAATCAACTAGGGTAGAGAAATAACCAACCAAACAGTTGAATTTATAGAATTTAGAGATTTCTTTTTTCATTCGGCGAAACCAAACAGAAAATACCACAGTTATTTACAACCCTCAAACAACTCGAAGATTAACAGGTTTTGTCATTGGTATTTAAAACAAAGGAGTATCTATTAATTCCAATAATTCTCGTTTCTTTAATTGGTTCCAACAACAATGAAAGCAAATAAAGATAACGAAGTACTAAAGGTCTGGTGGATCCAGGTGCACCTCTAATGAAGATTTTTAGTTAGTGCCTGGTGGATCCACGTGCACCCCTAATAAAGATTTTTAGTTAGTGCCTGGTGGATCCACGTGCATCTCTAAAGAAGATCTTTAGTTAGCTCTGCACCACACGCGAGTTTCTTAGTTTTGTGACACTGAATGTTCACTTCAATCTACTAATATGACATAATAGAAAGTGTATATGACAGCGACGAATGGTCCAGATACTATATATATTTTACATTTACGGCAAAGCTATCTACTGTCGGCTCTAATTTTCAATTATTGATCAGAGGGAAGACAATCTGTTAGCACCACACACCACTTATGTTAAATGATTGGTTGTCACTTTTGTAACTTATTCGCAGCTTAAATTGGGATAATATTTTACATAATTTGATTGAGTTAAATATGGTTCGACATTCGAAATTCAAAGAACCAGCCCGCGCCTTCCCAGAAAATTATACTTTAATTTATGTTTTAGCGTTTTAAATATGAAAGACTCAAGAGCTCGAAAAACTGATTAATTTGTCTTAGTTAAGTGTTTAAAAGATGAAAGTTTTTTGTTTTGAATTTTGCGCCAAGCTACTCAAGCGCCATCTGCGCTAGGCGTCCCTAATTTAGCAGTGTAAGACTAGAGGGAAGGCAGCTAGTCATCACCATCCACCGCCAACTCTTGGGCTACTCTTTTACCAACGAATAGTGGGATTGACCGTAACATTATAACGCCCCCAAGGCTGAAAGGCCGAACATGTTTGGTACGACGGGGATTCGAGCCCACGACCCTCAGATTATGAGACGAACGCCCCAACCACCTGGCCATGCTGGGCAAGATGAAAAAGTTAAGTGCCCCAGAAAATGAATAGTTTGCTTGATTCCAGCATATATATATAACTTAACTTGGATAAACATATGAGCCAATATTGTTAAAACTTATGATACAACAAATATTGATTTTCTTGAAAATGAAAGATTTAAATTCAGTGTTGCAACAAATGCAGAGTTTCTTGGAGATGGTAAATTTAAAGAAAATGTTACTGAGAGAGTCCTATTTCTCCAATATACACAATAATATATCCCGTCATCTTTCTCGACTTGCTTTTCTTGTCAAATTAAACACTAATTAAAAGTGAGTGAAAATAACGTACAAATAACATATGAAAAAAACAAAAACACAACAATGTTAGCTGAACCTTGAATACTCAACTAAGGTAACATCTCAGGACTGAAACGTAGAATTTACGGGTTAACGTGAGGCTGTCTTAAAATATCAATAATTTACTTCGGTTAAAATAACATCATAAGCCTGAAGCATAGGAATCACAGGTTGACATAAAGCTATCTCATAATATCAATCAGCTACCTATATATATATCTGGCTCAGAAATCGATCGTCGATTCTGGTTGCGAATAACAATAATAAGATGCATTAATTTATTAAGATTCGTTATGTGGCATTAGATATATCTCTCTATCGATTAGTTTGTTTTGTATCAAAGTTTTGTTCTAATTCAAGAACACTGGTGAACTCACGACGATTTATCTCCAACGTATAATTATTTCCGCCTTTGTAATCGCATTTTGAATGAGTACGTAAGATCCTTTGCTTTTAGCCATGTCATATCCAATGACCATCAGTCAATGTTTCAGGGTGTTCAGTGTCCCTCCCCCCCCCCAGACGGTCGAGATAGAATTAAGATGGATGAGAAGACATATTGTCTCGTTTTAGAGTAAGTTGACAGGTTAGCAGTTACAGATAAATATAATTACCAAAGGAAATTAATATGAATTGTTTTTATTTTTTTACCAATTATGTGTCTGGATAATTTGTTCAAGAACAAACGTTAAACATGATAAATAAGTACGCCTATTTTAAATTAAAATAAGCACTTTTTTATGAGTAATAAAATATGCGAGATTGTTTTCGAACGCGAGTGTTAACAGTGGTTATACACAGGGCAAATGAAAAAGTTATGAAAGCAATAGTTCAAATGTTGATAAAAAATGTCAGTGTATTTTAATAGATCACAGTTATCTGAATTATAATTATATTGCAAGAGAATAATCTGTAATTACTTTACGAAAAAGGAAATGGTTCTAATAAGAAAATAGGCTTAACTGTTGTTGCGGATGCAAGATAGAATTTGCTGTGGCTGAAGATTTGAACAAGTAGGCTTAACGTTTAAGAAGTGTTAGTTTATAGTAATAACTTTTTCGTAGTCATAGTTCTTATGTTTTCATTTATTTTCTAATTTGGCATAAATTTTAGATTACTATTGACTGCTTTTATTATCTTTAGACAAATGCTATACTTGCGTTTACAAAATAATTCGTTTATTTTTATTTTTGTATTGTCACAAGTGTTTATTTTCTATAAATATTTAACACGTAAATAATAGTTTAGAAACTAATAAACATGTATAAGTAGGCATTTGCTTTTTTAAAGCAATAAACATATTATATTAGTTAATGTATAATACGTTTTCTGTCATTCTAAATGTATTAACCGGGTGATTCAACATTTATTTGAAAGGGAAATAATTACAGAAGTACAGGAAACAAGTTTTTTAATGGTATGAAATGAGTTTTACTAAGTCTATTCTGTGACAATGTCGTTGTGGAAACACAGGTATAGAGGACGACATTTCTAAAGTCTTCCATCTTTCATCAAATAATATCATTGAGGTCATTTAAAGGCCACCTAAAAGTCCTGACCCCCGCAATTCTTGTTAATATACGTCATACACCAAAAATGTCAATCGTAACGGTATAAAACATTACAAATGAAGCATTTTAAATAAATAACTGCTATAGGTGTATGAATGAATACAAGAATAGTTTTTGGAATTTCGCACAAAGCTGTTCGAGGGCTATCTGTCCCTAATTTAGCAGTGAAAGGCAGCTTGTCATCACCACCCACCGCCAACTCTTGGGCTACTCTTTTACCAACGAATAGTGGGATTGACCGTCAAAGTATAACGCCCCCACGGCTGGGAGGGCGAGCATGTTTGGCGCGACGGGGATGCGAACCTGCGACCCTCTGATTACGAGTCGCACGCCTTACGCGCTAGGCCATGCCGGGCCTACAAGAATAGTAAACATCTTAAAGAGTATTAATAAGCTGGCAAACAGTAAATAGATACAGGGTGTTCCAAAAATGTATACACTTTGAATGATTTATAACTTACTCAAACTGTCATTTTTTAAAGGTACAACTGATTTGAAGTAATGGCAGAAGCAAGACTTAGCCTTTGAGAAAAGGAAATTTATCTTAAAGTGTACTACTGGAAGTATAAGAACGTAACTGAAGTGCAAAGACGGTTTAGAAGGGAGTTTTAACGTGAGTCACCATTACTCGCATCAGAGATAAGTTTGAAACAAATGGAACTGTTCATGACGTTCATAAAGGGCGTTCTGGAAGACCGCGGTCGTCCACCAGTTCCACACGAGAAGCAGAGCTGTTGGAAAATCTCCACCGATCTCCAAGAAAATCGGTTCGGCAAACAACCCGTGGGACAGGAATCTCAAAATCGAGCGTCCATCGCATGTTGAAGCGTGTTAATTCATCATCTGCCACTCGATTCCTTAAGGAACATAGGGCCGCAATCACTGCGGTTTCCGTAACAAGTTGGAATTTAAGTGAGTAGGTTGTTAGCCCACTGCACCTAGCCGTCCCTAATTTAGCAGTGTAAGACTAGAGGGAAGGCAGCTAGTCATCACCACCCACCGCCAACTCTTGGGCTACTCTTTTACCAACGAAAAGTGGGATTGACCGAACATTATAACGCCCCCACGGCTGGGAGGGCGAGCATGTTTAGCGCGATGCGGGCGCTAACTCGCCACCCTCAGATTATGAGTCGCAGCGTGTTCATTGGAAAAGTTTTATTCCAATATTAGTCCACGCCCTCAATAAAGATGATCCTTACCGGAGAATTGAATTTTGTGAGTGGTACCTGGAAAAATCTGCAGAAGATGCACAGTTTCCAAAAAAGATTGTCTGGAGCGACGAGGCCACTTTTAAGTTAAATGGCTCAGTTAATCGCCACAATTGCACCTACTTGGCACATCAGAACCTGCATGTTACGATTGAATACCACGTAAATTTACCAGGGGTTAGAGTGTGGTGAGGATTATCATCGTTGGGCGTAATTAGACCATTTTTTTAAAAACACAGTCACTGGTCTCGTTTATCTGAACTTGCTGCAAGAATCTATCGTGCCACGCATTCGAGAGCAATTTGGAGATAAGGAGTTTTATTTCCAGCAAGATGGAGCATCTCCTCACTACCTTCATAATGTGAGGGCCTATCTTGACGAAAATTTGCCGAACAGATGAATTGGGCGAAGAGGCAGCACCGAATTTCCCCCACGTTTACCAGACCTTACACCTCTGGACTTTTTTTTTATGGGGATTCGTCAAAAATCAATGAGCTGAGAGCAGCAATTCAAAGAGAATGCACCCAAATACCAAATGAAATGATTCGTGAAGTTTGCTATTCCATCTGTCTGCGTTATCAGCAGTACCTGGATCAGAAGGGTCATAGTTCGAACACCTGCGATAACTCAAAAGATTCTACTTGCCTTCTTAAACTTGGATTATAAAACCTAGATATATATTAATAAACAATGTTTTTATAGTCATTCAAAGTGTGTATACATTTTTTGGGACACCCTTATGTTGAAAGCTCCATTATCAATATTTATTGCTGTTTGTGATGTGCTCACGTGACGTTCTACGTGTAGAAAAGCCCTTAGTAAGCAGCCAGAGATGCTTTCCTATCATTTCTTGGAAAGAACGATGGTCATTTGAGAACCATCCGACGTGCTGTTTGGCAGGAACCCAGGAATATTGGTGAAAGTTTCAATACAGTAGCACTGTGCTAAACTGTTCTTCAATGGTGCTATTATATGGATGTTCCCGGAGCTGTCGTAGCATGTTTTTTGTGTATTACCTTACGTAATTTACTTTTATCTTAATTTATTTTGATATTTCTTGACTTTATAGGTCCTTCAAAGGGGAAAGAATTTGTTTATACCAATATTCGGACATTTCTTGTCAAATCCAGGTTGGTTTAACTACTTCTTTGATGGTCTCAGAATAACTGTTGTTATTGAAAAACGAACTATAACTTCTAATTTAAAAATATTTAATTTTTTATTAGGTAGTTTCTATTTTTAAATATATCTTGGGTGTGTATTGCATCTTAAAATTTCTGAAGGGCGTGACCTCGAACAATCTTATCGTCACATGGCAACCCAACAACAACTCGTTCCATATCACTAGCAATTCTCTTCCTACACCTTTTCATTTCTGAGTTATTTGACTGTTACTGGATTTGATAATAACCCTATAAATATGCACATTACTAACAAAGTTTCTTGTTGGAACAAATGAAGATATCACGAGGAAAAATCTCACGAGCTGTATACCTGATCAGAGGACTTGATTCAAACAACAACAGTTTTATTCACATTTTCTCTGTTTGTTGAACAAATATCTGAAATTAGAATGAAATATTCTTTTAAAATTTTGAAGTGAACGACGGGGGGGGGAATGTTATTATGTCGTTTTGGTGACACCTTTATCATAGAAAAATGATAGCGTTCACTGGTATACACGGTTTAGAAATACATTTTTTTTACGTGCAGTTGCTATATGTAGAAATAAGAATACACTACATTTCACCGTTTGGCCTAAACTAGAACTTATATTGTTGGTAAGTTCTTTTAATGAGCTTTTGTTTGTTTTGAATTAAGCACAAAGCTACACAATAAGATATCTGTGCTTTGTCCATTATGAGGAACTTAGTGATAAAATAAACATTTTATTTCTTGAAATTTTAGTTCTAAAGTTAGCTTTATTATAATTTTCACTGATAGGCCCAAGTTCATGGTAGACACTAATAAAAGCAATGTCGAGTACTTACTAACTCCTCTCATACACACGGCATTTTTTCTGATTCAAGTTTTTCTTCGAAACACGAACTCAGTATTCATAAACAACTGACTTAGATAGGTAACATAAAGAAGCTTGCGAAAAAGACTGGTAACTAAAAATCAATCTATTATACACTGATTACTTATTATCTGAATAAAATAATTCACTCCTAATTCTAACATAATTCGCCTTTTTTTGTACGGCTCATCATTTCTGAAGCTTTCCAGAAAATTACAGACGTTAAGATACGCGCTCATCAAAACGCCCTCTAGTTAACATTAGTGAAAAAGTTTAAATAAATTTTGATCTGCAGCAACGCACAGAAGTACAAACTCTTGAAGTTTTGGTTGACTAACTGTATTAAAATGATCTTGGATATGCAAAAGAATTTGTGACAAATACACCTGATATAAAGTCGCAGCAAAACGGAATGCATCGGAATTTTTTTTTACTCTGGTGTTTCGAAAACTGGTCACTTTTGAGAGGGATATGTAACAGCTTTTCTAACACAAAATATTTATACACATATACCATAAAGATGCGTTAAGATTTGGGATTTATAATTTTCAAGACGAGAATATTCCCTGCAGTTATTGGCATTGGAAAACAAAAGAACATGAATCAATATGAGAACCAGGACCGTCTAGAAAGAGACTGTAACAAATAGTGCCCTGGTATATTAATCAAATAACAGTGTCTCGTAGCAGGTGACAATTTACGAACACAATGCCAGTGGCAAAAGTCATCCACCTGTAACACGTAACACTGTGCAACATTATCAAGAATTATTTTTATCTGGAAAAGCGACACTAGCTGCTTTCACGATATGCCCATTCAATCGTTGCATATCTCAAGTAGCTAGAAAATGAAACGGGTATTCATGCTATTACATATGAAGGCACCCAGCATCTGTGTAATTGTATGCGATCATATTGTTTAAATAGGCACTGGGAAGCTTTGTTTAAATAGGCACTTTTTACACCTAGATGGTTTATGGAAAGTATTCAGGGAGCAGTGGTAGTGCTTTTAACACGACAGCCTTACAATAGAGCCTTTTAGTTTTACATGCTGCGGGGCTGTTGTCAAGATGAGCAGTTGTAAGATCAATATATGTGTAAAAACGGCTAGTACAGGTAGTGAAAGCTCTATGTAGAGGAGCTAACAACGTTTCGACCTTCTTCGGTATCGTCAGGTTCACATAGAATGTAGTAACTTACCGAAAGCTGACCACATGTTTAAAGGCGGTTGCGTAATTGAATGTAGGAATATAGAGGGCGTGCTTAGATGTTGGATTATATTTACTACTATAGGTATAAAGGTGTTTCTTTGTATTGGCTTGTTTTGGGCTTGAGTTGTTATATAAGTAAGGCTTTTTTAATTTTGTGTTTGTGTATGTTTATTTAGTATTTGGGTATTTTCTATGGGTGTGTTTATTTGATTTGCAGAGTTTGAAAACGTGTGAAGGTGGCTTTTTGTGTTCTGTGAATCTGGTTTCCATTTTTCTACTTGTTTCTCCAATATAGAAGTCGTGGCAGTTATCACATTGTATTTTATAAATAATGTTGGTGTGGTGTTTGTCAGTGCAGTTCTTACATAAATTTACCTTAGTTTTGTGTCTAGTTTTTGAATAAATTTGGTATTAACTGGAGTGTCATATTTTGTTACCAATTTTTGCCAAATGTTGGTTATTTTTCTGCTGATATCGGGAATATATGGTATGCAGCAGTATATGGTTTCGTGATTTTTTAAATCGTGGGATATATTTATATTTCTTAGTTGATTTTGCTTTTTGTCTAGGTGTTTGCGTATAATGTTTTCTACGGTTTGTGGAGGAAAGTTATTGATGTTGATAAAGTATTGTTTTATTTTGTCTAATACGTCGTTAATTTTATCTGGTGAGCATAGTTTTATGGCTGTGTTTATTTGATTTCTTAGTATGTTGAGTTTTTGTTTTGTTTCATTTGCTGAGTCCAAAGGAATGTATAATCCAGTATGGGTGATTTTTCGGTGGATTTCTGTTTTAAATTGTGTATCGGGTCTTGTAATTTTGAGGTTAAGAAATGATATTTGATTGCTTTCTTCCTGTTCACATGTGAAGTTAATGTTGTGAATCTGACAATGACCGAAGAAAGTCGAAACGTTGTTCGCTCCTCTACATAGAGCTTTCTCTACCCATACCAGCCGATTTGGCCCGACATGGCTAAGCGCATTAAAGCGTGCGACTCGTAATCCGAGGGTCGCGGGTACGCATCCCCGTCGCGCAAAACATGCTCGCCCTTTCAGCCGTGGGGGCGTTATAATGTGACGGTCAATCCCACTATTCGTTGGTAAAAGAGTAGCCCAAGAGTTGGCAGTGGGTGGTGATGACTAGCTGCCTTCCCTCTAGTATTACACTGCAAAATTAGGGACGGCTAGCACAGATAGCCCTCGAGTAGCTTTGTGCGAAATTCAGAAACAAACAAACAAACCAGCCGATTTTTACGTATATATTTTTCTCTACAAGCGGGTTTTTTCGTCATCACGGAGTTGTAAGATCAGACATGACTGAACGTGTTGATATGGACAGTAACGATGCGGTTAGGCTTTAAAATCGTTTTAATATAACTTAATCAATCTTTGCGCAGAGAAGCAAACTCTCGAATCTCGTAATGATTTAAACACTTACTGCTGTATACACTTGTATCTCAGGGATACATGCGTCGTTCATAGTTATGTATATGTAAAAGTAGCAAATCAACCATTTGTACACGAGCGGCTGTGATTTAAGTTAATATATAAATTGAAGGTTTAGGTGGCAGTTACTTAATTAGAGTCATTTATTTTCTTCAGTAATTATTAGATTGGAAAGTTGTATCAGCAATAACGACATTGTTAACGCTAAGGCAAAACATCACTTAACGTTCAAGCCTAACTACATTGTTAACGCAAAACCATAACATTAACGGTGTTTTTACGTCTCAGTGTTGACAATAATGTTAAGACATATGGAGCAGGAATAAGCTGACATGTGAACTGTGCTAAGTGCCTGAGATAAAAATTAGATATTCTTAATAAAGGATACGTTTAATTGGTTAATCTCTTCCATCAACGACCAATAGAAGAATGCATGCTAAGAAACTAACCAGTTATCTCATCAAGTTCATTTTCCGTTCGCAGAACTAGCTTTCCATTAGTCTAGACTCTAGAGTTTCTCTCCAGTCTTCGTAACATATCACTGAAATAGGCGATCTTAAGAAGACTTTATATGATTCAAGTACAGAATCATCTAGATTACATTGTTATCATATCATTACTTTTAATTCCTGGACTAGTTATTCTCCCTGGAAGAAAAACACTTGGCTTGGTTATGTCAAATAATTAAAATTACATAAAAATACGTAAATTATTAAAACAACGAGATATAAGAAAGGAGTAAATTTTCAGTTTTAGTCTCTGGGTCAAAATAACATCAAATGGATTATTTTTCTTTGTATGAGTTTTATAAATCTGGGTGTTATTATTTTGGTTTAAGTCTGTTTAAAAGAGTTATTTTTCTTCATTGAAGGTTGAGTATTTGTTTTTCGTGTTTTAAGCCCCGTGTAGAAGTCGTGGCTTTTGATTTAAGGTTTTATAGTTCAGGCTGGTGTAAGATGGTTTTTTTTTTTGTGCTCATCTTAGAATTTTATCTTTTGATTTAAAGCTGGATATTTTTATAATTAGCTAGTGTTTAATTTTGGTACTTGTTGGAAGCTATTTAACACGTATATTTATATATATTATACACATTCATATATCAGTTTTTATATATAAGAACGTTTTTACAAGTTACATTGCGAGTAAAGTATTGAAACAAAACGTTGAATTTGTTTGAATTTTGATAAATATCTATTTTCTGTCAATTCAATAACATTTAAAAATTTCAATAATAAATTTTTCTTATTGAAAAACTCCTAATGATTCAGTTGCAAGTCTGCAGGCTTATAGCGCTAGAGATTGGTTTTCGATCCCAATGGTAAACAGAATAGATAACTTATTGTATTGTTTTGCGTTTAGCAACAATCAAACAGGAAACAAATCAATTTATTTTAACGCCATCTGGTTTCAGTCATTAAACTACAACTTTAACACTGCCAAGAGATGCCAGTGAATATGGAATAGTAATTGGTTAGTAGAAATGAAAAAATTGACAATAATAGGTTAGGAAAAGTACGAACTGGCATTAAGTGACAGAAGTTAAAGGAAGGAAGTTAGAGAAAACAGTACTTTGGTGGGTTAACACTGGAAATTTGATTAATTATTTGAAATTAAGCACAAAGCTACACAATGAGCAGTTCTATTGCTGCTCTGTCTACTACGAGTATGAAAACTCGATTTCTAGTACTGTAAATCCACAGACATATCGCTGTACCACTGTGGGTCAACACTGGCGAAACGTCATGGGTTAGTTATAATGTTTTCAGCTCGTGGTGGTGTAGATGTTCAATGATGTTACAGTTTCTACAACTCCACAATTTACCAAAACGGAAATCCATGGCTAGTAGAAGGACTTTTGTTTTTCGTGACGTATGTGTAACAAATTTCTTCTTATACGATATAGTCGAAGATTTATAACAGTTAATAGTAGCGACCCACTTCGTTAAGCCTAATTTTAACGATGTCTACTATTAACTATCTGACAACCAAAATATGTCGCAGAAAACGAGCAAGTCGAAGCTCAGGAAAAAAAAAAAAAAAGGTTATACAGCTATTTTAACATTTTGGTCTGAAGAGACCTCTGGTAGCAGAAATTAAAATTAGTAATCAGTGGTAGCATGTGTTGATATGCACCCCTCACGTAAACCGATGGTTCATTTTTTTTTTTAATCTTATCCCGAGTGTACAAAAGAAAGGTCGGAGTTTGATTGCGCAATTTTTATCGGTAAGCCTATAACGAAAAACATCTGTATTTGTAGATCATATTATCTTCACTCTCCTGAACAAATGTTAACGTTTCTATTTCAACCTGAGTTTGCCAGTGATTGTCTAAAGTTGCCGTGTTCTCTCGTGAGCCAGATGTCATGTCAAACGTAGCTGTTACTAATTACTGAACTAGTAGTTGGAATATCCATTCCATGGACTGACGTTATTTATATTCTTGACTAGTTATCTTAGAACATGAAAAGTTGCTTCCCTTATACGTAATTGCAAAAAAAAAAGCCCATAAAAATCGTAAAACACAAAATGTAAAGCCTGAAATTCGTACATATTTCTCCATAGACTCAATAAACCTTGATGTCAATTTCGATTAAGATATATAAAAAGCGGCCAAAATAGTGGTAACAACGTCCACAAAAACCGTAAAACGGAAAAATTGAATGTTCTCCTGCATTGACTTAATGAATCTACATAACAATTCTGGTGAAAATCTGTCTACACAATAGTTACATGGACATACAACAGATAGTTTATTTATATAGATAAGTTGTTACATGGACATGCAACAGACAGTACGAGTATATTTATATAGATAAGTAGTTACACAGACATGTAGCAGACAGTCTATTATATTTATATGGATAAGTAGTTACACAGACATGCAACAGACAGTCTATTATATTTATATAGATAAGTAGTTACACAGACATGCAACAGACTATTATATTTATATATAGATAAGTAGTTGCACAGACATGCAACAGACACTATTATATTTATATATAGATAAGTAGTTACACACATGCAACAGACAGTCTATTATATTTATATATAGATAAGTAGTTACACAGACATGCAACAGACAGTCTATTATATTCATATAGATAAGTAGTTACACAGACATGCAACAGACAGTCTATTATATTTATATATAGATAAGTAGTTACACAGACATGCAACAGACAGTCTATTATATTCATATAGATAAGTAGTTACACAGACATGCAACAGACAGTCTATTATATTTATATAGATAAGTAGTTACACAGACATGCAACAGACAGTCTATTATATTTATATAGAAAAGTAGTTACACAGACATGCAACAGACAGTCTATTATATTCATATAGATAAGTAGTTACACAGACATGCAACAGACAGTCTATTATATTTATATATAGATAAGTAGTTACACACATGCAACAGACAGTCTATTATATTTATATATAGATAAATAGTTACACACATGCAACAGACAGTCTATTATATTTATATATAGATAAGTAGTTACACAGACATGCAACAGACAGCCTATTATATTTATGTATAGGTAAGTAGTTACACAGACATGCAACAGATAGTCTATTATATTTATATAGATAAGTAGTTACACAGACATACAACAGACAGTCTATTATATTTGTATAGATAACTAGTTACATGGACATGCAATAGGCAGTACGATTATACTGATATAGACAAGTAGTTAAATGGACGGTTATACATGTATTTGTAAGGATACAGAAACGTGTTTTTGAGATGCTAGGCCTAGAATGAAAGCCTTTACTATAGTCAACGTTACAGTGTTTTAATAAGCAGGGAAAATTAACACAGACCTATTTAAACAATAATAAACTCTCTTAGTAATGGAGAGGAAGTGTTATGATTTATACTAATATTCTAGAAAGAACAACAGGCCAGTGTTTCAAACGAGACCAGTGTCTAGCTCATTGAATAAGTAAATTGGTGTTTGTTAGGGAGAAATTATAGGAACATTAGAAGCTTAATAACAAAGATTTATCTGATTCCCATTAGTAAGCAGAGGTTTCTAGAAACTTGCATCTGTGAAACCGCTGTAACTTTAACATATTTACATGTTTATGATGAACTTTTGAATTTCCATTTTAGGTTAACGAGTAGTAATTTATCTTTGTCACCAGTAGTAGTAATTAATTAACCTTAAAACTAAAATTGAACGATTATTTATTGACTCTTTCCTGTCATAGCCAGAAAATTTAAAACGAATGACGCTGAAGCTAAAATCGATCCATGACAAAAAATGTTTCTATTATTGTACTCTATGTGGGAGTCTTTAGAGTTCATCTGCACATTTAATATATTAACATTCTAAAACGTTTCCTATTCTCGTTATTTCCAGAACAAACGAAATTAGAAATCGTGTTAATTTTTATTAGTAAGGTTTTCATTAATCCTTTTTTTCTGTCTATTAAATCTAAGTGATTAATGTGTTGAAATATTGACCGGTGATAAACCAGTGATTAGTGTAGTGGAATGTTGACTGGTGGAAGCTCAATAATTAATGTGTTGGAATGTTGTCTGGTAGCGGTCCACTGATTATTGTGTTGGAATGTTGTGTGGTAGCGGTCCACTGATTAGTGTATTGGAATGTTGTCTGGTGGTGGTCCACTGACTAGTGTGTCGGAATGTTGTCTGGTGGTGGTCCACTGATTAGTGTGTTGGAATGTTGTTTGATGGTGGTCCACTGGTTAGTGTGTTGGAATGTTGTCTGGTGGTGGTCCACTGATTAGTATGTTGGAATACAACTAAGATTTTAAGACATCCTCCTGTCGTTCCAAGTATTAGTTCGTGTTTTCACTCTCAGCTTGTTTCAGGAGCTGTTGTTATTCATTGTTACGTTTTCACTTTAAACGGAAGCGAAAAAAAATAAAGTTCAGAAATTATAAAGAAGAAAAAAACATCCCCAAGGGAAGATTGAAAACTTTTAAATCACTGTTCTATAAAAAAAGTTTGCCAGAGATGATTAGAAAGTGAAAATCAGAACCTTATGAGGAGATTAGTGGAACACATTTTAGTCAGTTGAGAAAAAAATGAACTAAAACGTTATTCTACAGTTTCTCGGAAGGTGTCACTGAACCTTTCGTCTGTTCTGCACTAATAAGTAGTAGAAACAAACAAGACCTTTTCATATTGCGTTTGGAAGTACATTTCATTTATAATTCATTTTTATAATATATCTTATGCATCTAAAAGAAGTGCCTACTAGGAAAATAGAAATGTGTCATTCCGTTCTAAGTTATCATAATTTAGAAAACACGACAGGAACTCTGTCTTAATGAAAGATTTTCATTTTTAAGTATGATTAGTAATTTCTTTTCATATACGATAAACGTGTTTCTATACCGGATGGTCTTATGAATATCAAAACTGTTTTTGTATCAATCTCAAAGACAAAAGTAGGAAATAAAGGTTACTCTGAAAGGAAAGCTGGATGCGTTTCCAAGAACCTTACACACAAAAACAAAACTGTAACCATTGACAGAGACGAGAAAACAAGCTTTCAGTACGATATTGGTTGGAAGTATTCCAGAAGACGGAAAACAATTATATAGTTGTATAAAGTAACACTATCTGTAGAATACCAACACATACATTAGTACAGTCTGTATAGTAACAACATATACATGACTACAGTCTGTATGATAACAACATATACATTAGTAAAGTCTGTTTAATAACAATATAATTTTGGCCTGGTGATACACGTCTAAGATTATTAAAAATGTATGTTTTACACACCATCATTAAAGGTGAATTTTACAGAAAAAAGAAAACTTAGCAGTCAAAAGAACTACTCATACTGATTAATTTTGCAGGTTCACATTTTTTATAAAAAATATGTGCTAACAAATGACACATAGAACTTGGTGCAGAAAGAGCCCTTTTCGAGCGGCAATCCGATCGTTCCAGTTTTACGTTTGCCGCTAGGAAAAGTACTGTGACGTAATAGTTGCCAAACAAACCGCCAACGCCACCGCGTTGAATGTAAATAAACATGGCCAGTGCATACGGAGAAACAGAAGCGGAGTCTATTTTGACTTTGTGTTCTGAACAGTGTCGAGTAGCACCATACCATTACGAACATACTCTGAACGAACCTAGAACAGTTACTTTTGACACAGATCTGACAAGTTCTAGTGATGAGGACAGCTCCATGAGCGAGAGTAGCGGAACTGTGAGTGATACTGAAGAAATAAGATTATATATTACAACAACATGCTTTATGAGGTTTATGAGATTTACATTTAATATGACAATGTCAAAGTACTGTGTTAAGATTAATTTTATTATGATGAGTTATGGAAATATGTTATGGAGTTTATATTTGCCCACATTTTTTTTAAAAATACATAACATGTACTTGATTACTTCAACATATTCAAGACATAGTCTTATTTCAATTTATCTTGAAATGTTAAATTTGAAAAATGGAATTCTTCAAACTTTTCTATATTTAAGAATGATACAAAAACATCTACAGAATGATCTACCAGCTTTTAAACTTGGAATATACTCTATTTGGGATAGATTTGTCCACTGTTTAGACTAGGAAATCAAGGTTTCACTGACTTTCAGGTGCCACAAATGCAAAACACGCTCATGAATGTGAAATGTGTATGTCTAGTTACATTCTTCAAAATCTTGTACTTTTTAAATTATTATATTATACTAGTTATTGTTTATCGCTTTATACTACACACATACCTTTAAGTTTGTTCTTTTCGTGATGGCAAGGGATTGCCTTAGAGGGGTGGAACTTGTACGCTGCAGGCTGAGATCAGTCCTCAGCTCTACACGAGGAAAGATAGTGGGGACGATCCTGTTTACTTCTGATAGTTTTTTCAGTCTCAACCTGCCTGGCTTGAAACCCACGGAATCCAAAACAGTGGGATCCGACACAAAACATGAACATTCAAAGTGATCTTGACAAAGCTTTGCATGATGTGAAGGAGTCCAGTTCTTCTTATTGACCATCCACACCCACTGTCGCCACCTTGCCGGTTTCTTCTCCTTGCACGGAAACGAAAAGAAGCTTTTGCCCGATGCCGAACCGTTTTTACAAACATAAGCAACGCAGTAACAATATAAGCAACATAAAGTAGCAATATCAAGACAAAAAACAGTCTCACAAAGTATGTAATTCGAAAAAAACACCGATAGATTTACATAAAACACCAGCACTGAAAGGAACAAAATGGTCGGCGCGCAACGAAGCGTGTTTGGCAATTATTACGTCATAGTTGTAAAACGTTACGAAAACAGCCGAACGACCGAGAGGAACTTGAGTTCGAGGACCCGCATATTTTGTTTCATTTTTTACTCAAAAAATAAAGTGTTTAAAACCACACAGGAATTATACCTAAGTAAAGTACAGTTTCTAAGGCAATTATTAAATTTGTTGAAAATTCACCTTTAATAAAATGCTTCATGTTTTTAAGTGTTGAATTGCTAGTTGTTGCTCTTGCGAGGTAAATAATATTTAAGAAGCACAATCCGTTTCGTGACAATCACCAACAAAAGAGAACGCTTTCACTCTAAAAGCATTAACGATGCAATAATCGGATGTTAGTTTACCACAACATGTACTTTCTCTGCAGTGTATTTACCAGATGTATTTTAGGAAAGGTCTAAAAGTGATGCGCCATTTACAGCACATGTTATGTTTTCTGATTTTTTTGCAGAGGATAAAACATATGTTTAATCTTTACTCATATGATTTTGTAGTGGAAGTGATATATATATATATATATATTCATCGTGCATCTACACAGATGAGGAGGTTGATTGTTGTGATATTATTTATATAAAACATTGAGTTTGGTTAATCTAAGTGGTGCCACTAGGTTGCTTGTTGTGTTATTATTTATATAAAACATTGAGTTTGATTAATCTAAGCGGTGCCATTGGGTTGATTGTTGTGTTATTGTTTATATAAAATATTGAGTTTGGTTAATCTAAGCGGTGCCACTGGGTTGGTTGTTGTGTTATCATTTATATAAAACATTGAGTTTGATTAATCTAAGCGGTGCCACTGGGTTGATTGTTGTGTTATTATTTATGTAAAACATTGAGTTTGGTTAATATAAGTATGAGTAGAATAGTGAAGGAATAGATAAAATACCACTTAAAATAGACTCGTTTACATTGCAGTTTTAGTGACGAGAGTGCAAGGGAGCTATAAATGGTGTGTTAGTGTGTGACGTGAAACCTTATAAGTGCAGTGAGTGTTGATATAATAATTCTAAAGTAAACATGTTGTGTGGGATCACCTAGCCTACAGTCAAGTTCATAAAAAGTATCTTGAAATACAAAATATCGATTCAGTTTTAAAGTCAAATCGTTTTCTGAACTAAGCTATTTTCTGTTATGTCATCAACGTTTTAAATAAAAAATAAACCTTTTAATCAAAGAGACACTAAATTAAGAAGTTAACAAATATTTTTCCAGTTTTGTTTTCTATACGTTTCATTTTATACTATCAGTACATAGACTAATAACCAAATTAAAGTCATTGTTGGAACGTAGTGTTACCGACACACACTAGCTTTTCTATATGTAATAAGTTGTCAATCTAACTGATATTAACCAATAATTATTCTATAAGTATGCCATAAATTTTCATTTCATGGATGATCTTAATTTTGGTTGGCTCACAAAGGAATTTACCGACGTTTGGCTGTATCGATTGCACTTTACTAGCTCTTTATTGGTCAAACTTCATTATGCAAAGGGTATTTATTTATTTCAGTTAGCTATGAAATGTGAGGTTAGGGTATACTATGGGTTGGAGTGGTAGTACCTGACCCGTCATAGTCGCTATAATATTTAGGCTGAAATTGCTGTTCGTAATTTTTCAATTACATTTTTTATTTCAGTAAAAGTTGTTTATGACACCATTCGTATAAAGTACAACTGAGCGTGTAAGATAAAATGAACAAGTAACGTATCAAGTTGAACGACAAGCACACTTACTTAAGTGCTGTTTCTATGACGTCTAAACACTACCGTAGACAGTGCATGTTACCATTGTTCTGTTTCACTGGACCATATGTACTGACATTATGTTCCATGAACCATATGTGCTGACGTTATGTTTCATGAACCATATGTGCTGACGTTATGTTCCATGAACCATATGCACGGAGATCATGTTCCATGAAACATATGTACTGACACTGTTCTTTTTAACCGAACTATATGTATATTAACTTTGTTCTGTTTAACTGAACCATATGTATATTAACTTTGTAATTTTTAACTGAGCCAATTTATTGACTTTGTTCTTTTAAACCGAAACATATATATTAACTTTGTTCTTTTTAACTGAACCACATGTATATTAACTTTGTTCTTTTTAACTGAGCCATATTTATTGACTTTGTTTTTTGGTAATTCAACCATAAGTATATTAACTTTGTTGTTTTAAACTGAGCCATATTTATTGACTTTGTTCTTTTTGTAATTCAACCATAAGTGTATTAACTTTGTTGTTTTTAACTGGACCAAGTATACTAACATTATTCAATTTTACCCGACCCTGTTTTACATTATATATATATAACGTATCTTTCACTCCGTGTTAAATCAATAATTTGTAGCGTAATATCTTACTTGTTCCTTAGAAAACCGTTTAGGTGAGCTGCTAACTCGGGATTGGTTGGAACAGTGATTTCACGTTCCGCTTGTCCATCCGACGCTTCTATCACACACAGTTCTCTACCACTTGTCTTCTCTTTATGCGCTAAGTCGGTTCAACAAAACAAACTGATAATCAACAGACTTCCAACCGTTTCTGTTGGACTTCATTAGTCACTACTGGACTAACTTCTCGTTTGCACTGTTGACCCTGTGTAAATGTACCTGTCGTATTAACCTGACTTGTTCTCATCACTTTACGTGTTGTGTAGAAGCTCGTGATACATCGGATAAAATACTCATTAACTTTTAATGTTGTTACTTTTATCAACATTTCTGAATTGGAAACAGCAAATTATAGTAGTTAATGTAGTCAAAACTCAATAAAATCTGACTAGAACTCAGTTACCAGACTAGTCTAAAAACCACTAAACGTCAGCACTTAAATAAGTGACGTAACAGTTAAACTGTTACTTAACGTTTAACAGGAAAGACGTAACAGTTGAGCTGTTACTTAACATTTCACAGGAGAGACGTTACAGGTGAACTGTTACTTAACGTTTAACACGAGAGACGTAACAGTTGAACTGTTACTTAACATTTCACAGGAGAGAAGTTACAGGTGAACTGTTACTTAACATTTCACAGGAGAAACGTTACAGTTGAACTGTTACTTAACATTTCACAGGAGAGACGTAACAGTTGAACTGTTACTTAACATTTCACAGGAGAAACGTTACAGTTGAACTGTTACTTAACATTTCACAGGAGAGACGTTACAGGTGAACTGTTACTTAATATTTCACAGGAGAAACGTTACAGTTGAACTGTTACTTATCATTTCACAGGAGCGACGTAACAGTTGAACTGTTAACATTTCACAGGAGAAACGTTACAGGTGAACTGCTATTTAACGTTTAACAGGAAAGAGGTAACAGTTGCCCTGTTACTTAACCATGGTTACAAATTCCACCTAAAGCCTACGTGTGCATTTCTGCTCACGAACTCTAAACAACGCTATATTAACTTAGATAAAAAAAAACAACATTTGAAATGATACTGCGGTGTTTATATATCTTGTGATAAGAGATCTACTTCAGTACCACTGTCCATTTTTCTTTATGTATAATTGTACTTTACAGTAAACGAACTAGTTAGTTACAACAACAGGTTTGGTTGATCCAATACTACTGTTCAACTTCCTTTATGTATAATTGTACTTTACTGTAAACAAACTATTTAGTTACAACAACGGGTTTGGTTGATCCAGTACCACTGCTCAACTTTCTTTATGTACAATTCTACCTTACTGAAAACAAACTAGTTAGATACAACAACAGGTTTGCTTTATCCAGTACTACTGTTCAACTTTCTTTATGTTTACTTAACTGTAGACAAACTAGTTAGTTACAACAAGAAGTTTGGTTGATCCAGTACCACTGCTCAACTTTCTTTACGTATAATTGTGCTTTACTGTAAACTAGTAAGATACAATAATAGGTTTGGTTAATCCAGTACCTCTGTCCAACTTTCTTTATGTATAATTGTACCTTACTGTAAACAAACCAGTTAGTTACAACAATAGCTTTGGTTGATCCAGTACCATTGCTCAACTTTCTTTATGTATAATTGTACTTCACTGTAAACAAACTAGTTAGATACAACAACAGGTTTGGTTGATCCAGTACTACTGTTCAACTTTCTTTATGAAAAATTTTACTTCACTGTAAACTACTTAGTTACAACAACAGGTTGGATTTGATCCAGTACTAATGTTCAACTTTCTTTATGTATAATTGTACTTTACTGTAAACTAGTTAGTTACAACAACAGGTTTGGTTGATCAAGTATCACTGCATAACATTCTTTATGTATAATTATTTTTTACTGTAAACTAACTAGTTAGTTAGCACAACAGGTTTTTCTGACCCAGTTCCACTGCTCAACTTTCTATATCTATAATTGACATTACTATAAACAGACTAGTAAGTTACAACAATAAGTTTGGTTGATCCAGTACCACTGTTCAACTTTCTTTATCTATAGTTGTACTTTACTGTAAACTAGTTAGTTACAACAAGAGGTTCGGTTGATGCAGTACTACTATTCAACTTTTTTTATGTATAATGGTGCTTTACTTTAAACAAACTATTTAGTTACAACAACTGGTTTGGTTGATAAAGTACCACTGTTAAACTTTCTTTATGTGTACTTAACTGTAGACAAATTAGATAGTTACAACAATAGGTTTGGTTGATCCAGTACCATTGCTTAGCTTTCTTTAAGTATAATTGTACCTTACTGTAAACAAACCAGTTAGTTACAACAATAGGTTTGGTTCATCCAGTACCACTGTTCAACTGTCTTTATGTATAATTGTGCTTTACTGTAAACTAGTTAGTTAAAACAACAGGTTTTGTTGATCTAGTACTACTGTTCAACTTTCTTCATTTATAATTTTAATTTTACTGTAGATAAACTATTTAGTTACAACAACAGCTTTGGTTGATAAAGTACCACTGTTCAACTTTTTTTATGTTTACCTAACTGTAGACAAACTAGTTAGTTACAACAACAGGTTTGCTTTATCCAGTACCACTGCTCAACTTTCTTTATGTATAATTGTGCTTTACTGTAAACTAGTAAGATACAATAACAGGTTTGGTTAATCCAGTACCTCTGTCCAACTTTCTTTATGTATACTTGTACCTTTCTGTAAACAAACCAGTTAGGTACAACAATAGGTTTGGTTGATCCAGTACCATTGCTCAACTTTCTTTATCTATAATTGTACCTTACTATAAACAAACTAGTTAGTTACAACAAGTTTGGTTGATCCAATATCACAGTTCAACTTTCTTTATCTATAATTGTGCTTTACTTTAAACTAGTTAGTTACAACAATAGGTTTTGTTAATCCAGTACTACTGTTTAACTTTCTTTATGCATACTTTTACTTTACTGTAAATAAAGTACTCAGTTACAAGAAGAGGTTTGGTTGATCCAGTACCACTCTTCAACTTTCTTTATGTGTAGTTGTACTTTACTGTAAACTAGTTAGTTACAACAACAGGTTTGGTTGATCTAGTACCTCTGTTATACTTTCTTTATGTATGATTGTACTTTACTGTAAACTAGTTAGTTAGAAGAACAGGTTTTGTTGATCCACTACCACTGCTCAACTTTCTTTATCTATAATTGTACCGTACTGTAAACAAAGTACTCAGTTACCACAAGAGGTTTGGTTGATCCAGTACCACTCTTGAACTTTGTTTATGTGTAATTGTAATTTACTGTAAACTAGTTAGTTACAACAACTGGTTTTGTTGATACAGTACTACTGTTCAACGTTCTTCACTTATAATTTTACTTTTACTGTAGATAAACTACTTAGTTACAACAACAGGTTTGGTTGATACAGTACCACTGCTCAACTTTTTTTATGTATAATTATTTTTTACTGTAAACTAACTAGATAGTTAGCACAACAGGTTTTTCCTGACCCAGTTCCACTGCTCAACTTTCTTTATCTATATTTGACATTACTATAAACAGACTAGTAAGTTACAACAATAAGTTTGGTTGATCCAGTACCACTGTTCAACTTTCTTTATCTATAGTTGTACTTTACTGTAAACTAGTTAGTTACAACAAGAGGTTCGGTGGATCCAGTACTATTATTCAACTTTTTTATGTATAATGGTGCTTTACTTTAAACAAACTATTTAATTACAACAACTGGTTTGGTTGATAAAGTACCACTGTTCAACTTTCTTTATGTTTACTTAACTGTAGACAAATTAGTTAGTTACAACAACAGGTTTGGTTGATCCAGTACCATTGCTCAACTTTCTTTAAGTATAATTGTAACTTACTGTACAGAAACTAGTTAGATACAAAAACAGGTTTGGTTGATCTAGTGCTACTGTTCAACTTTCTTTATGTATAATTGTGCTTTACTGTAAACTAGTTAGTTACAACAACAGGTTTTGTTGATCCAGTACTACTGTTTAACTTTCTTCATTTATAATTTTAATTTTACTGTAGATAAACTACTTAGTTACAACAACAGGTTTGGTTGATACAGTACCACTATTCAACTTTCTTTATGTGTACTTAATTGTAGACAAATTAGTTAGTTACATCAACAGGTTTGTTGATCCAGTACCACTTTTCGACTTTCTTTATGTGTAATTGTAAGTTACTGTAAACTAGATAGTTACAACAACAGATTTTGTTGATCCAGTACTACTGTTCAACTTTCTTCATTTATAATTTTAATTTTACTGTAGATAAACTACTTAGTTACAACAACAGGTTTGGTTGATAAAGTACCACTGTTCAACTTTCTTTATGTGTACTTAACTGTAGACAAATTAGTTAGTTACAACAACAGGTTTGGTTGATCGAGTACCATTGCTCAACTTTCTTTAAGTATAATTGTAACTTACTGTAAAGAAACTAGTTAGATACAAAAACAGGTTTGGTTGATCTAGTGCTACTGTTCAACTTTCTTTATGTATAATTTTACTTTACTGTAAACTAGTTAGTTACAACAACAGGTTTGGTTGATCAAGTACCACTGCTCAACATTTTTTATGTGTAATTCTACCTTACTGAAAAGAAACTAGTTAGATACAACAGCAGGTTTGGTTGATCTAGTACCACTGCTAATGTCTCTATATGTTTACTTAACTGTAGATCAATTAGTTCGTTCAACAACAGGTTTGGTCGATCCAGTACCACTGTGATACTTTCTTTATGTATAATTGTACTTTACTGTAAACTAGTTAGATACAACAAGAGGTTTGGTTGATCAAGTACCACTGCTCAACATTTTTTATGTGTAATTGTACCTTACTGAAAAGAATCTAGTTAGATACAACACTAGGTTTGGTTGATCTAGTACCACTGCTAAACTCTCTTTATGTTTACTTAACTGTAGATAAATTAGTTCGTTCAACAACAGGTTTGGTTGATACAGTACTACTGTTTAACTTTCTTTATGTTTACTTAACTGTGGACAAACTAGTTGGTTACAACAACAGGTTTGGTTGATCCAATACTGCTGTTCAACTTCCTTTATGTATAATTTTACTTTTACTGTAAGCAAACTACTTAGTTACAACAACAGGTTTGTTTGATCCAGTAACACTGTTCAACTTTCTTTATGTTTACTGAACTGTAGACAAACTAGTTAGTTACAACAACAGGTTTGGTCGATCAAGTACCACTGTTATACTTTCTTTATGTATAATTGTACTTTACTGTAAACTAGTTAGTTACAACAAGAGGTTTGGTTGATCCAGTACTAATGTTCAACTTTCTTTATGTTTACTTACCTGTATACAAACTAGTTAGTTAGAACAACGGGTTTGGTTAATCCAGTACCACTGTTTAACTTTTTTATGTATAATTGTGCTTAAGTGTAAACAAACTATTTAGTTATAACAACGGGTTTGGTTGATTCAGTACCACTGTTCAATATTTTTGTTTACTTAACTGAAGACAAACTAGTTAGTTACAACAACAGGTTGGATTTGATCCAGTGCTAATGTTCAACTTTTCTTATGTATAATTGTACTTTACTGTAAACTAGTTAGTAACAACAACAGGTTTGGTTGATCTAGTGCTACTGTTCAACTTTTTCTATGTATAATTTTACTTTACTGTAAACTACTTAGTTACAACAACAGGTTGGGTTTGATCCAGTGCTAATGTTTAACTTTCTTTATGTATAATTGTACTTTACTATTAACTAATTAGTTACAACAACAGGTTTGGTTGATCAAGTACCACTGCTCAACTTTCTTTATGTAAAATTGTACCATACTGAAAACAAACTAGTTAGATACAACAACAGGTTTGCTTTATCCAGTACCACTGTTCAACTGTCTTTATGTATAATTGTGCTTTACTGTAAACTAGTTAGTTACAACAACAGGTGTTGTTGATCCAGTACTACTGTTTAACTTTCTTCATTTATAATTTTTCTTTTACTGTAGATAAACTACTTAGTTACAACAACAGGTTTGGTTGATACAGTACCACTATTCAACTTTCTTTATGTGTACTTAATTGTAGACAAATTAGTTAGTTACATCAACAGGTTTGGTTGATCCAGTATCACTTTTCAACTTTCTTTATGTGTAATTGTAATTTACTGTAAACTAGTTAGTTACAACAACAGATTTTGTTGATCCAGTACTACTGTTCAACTTTCTTCATTTATAATTTTAATTTTACTGTAGATAAACTACTTAGTTACAACAACAGGTTTGGTTGATAAAGTACCACTGTTCAACTTTCTTTATGTGTACTTAACTGTAGACAAATTAGTTAGTTACAACAACAGGTTTGGTTGATCCAGTACCATTGCTGAACTTTCTTTAAGTATAATTGTAACTTACTGTAAAGAAACTAGTTAGATACAACAACAGGTTTGGTTGATCTAGTGCTACTGTTCAACTTTCTTTATGTATAATTTTACTTTACTGTAAACTAGTTAGATACAACAGCAGGTTTGGTTGATCTAGTACCACTGCTAAACTCTCTTTATGTTTACTTAACTGTAGTTAAATTAGTTCGTTCAACAACAGGTTTGGTCGATCCAGTACCACTGTGATACTTTCTTTATGTATAATTGTACTTTACTGTAAACTAGTTAGATACAACAAGAGGTTTGGTTGATCAAGTACCACTGCTCAACATTTTTTATGTGTAATTGTACCTTACTGAAAAGAATCTAGTTAGATACAACACTAGGTTTGGTTGATCTAGTACCACTGCTAAACTCTCTTTATGTTTACTTAACTGCAGATAGATTAGTTCGTTCAACAACAGGTTTGGTTGATACAGTACTACTGTTTAACTTTCTTTATGTTTACTTAACTGTGGACAAACTAGTTGGTTACAACAACAGGTTTGATTGATCCAATACTGCTGTTCAACTTCCTTTATGTATAATTTTACTTTTACTGTAAACAAACTACTTAGTTACAACAACAGGTTTGTTTGATCCAGTACCACTGTTCAACTTTCTTTATGTTTACTGAACTGTAGACAAACTAGTTAGATACAACAACAGGTTTGGTCGATCAAGTACCACTGTTATACTTTCTTTATCTATAATTGTACTTTACTGTAAACTAGTTAGTTACAACAAGAGGTTTGGTTGAACCAGTACTAATGTTCAACTTTCTTTATGTTTACTTACCTGTATACAAACTAGTTAGTTAGAACAACGGGTTTGGTTAATCCAGTACCACTGTTTAACTTTTTTATGTATAATTGTGCTTAAGTGTAAACAAACTATTTAGTTATAACAACGGGTTTGGTTGATTCAGTACCACTGTTCAATATTTTTTGTGTACTTAACTGAAGACAAACTAGTTAGTTACAACAACAGGTTGGATTTGATCCAGTGCTAATGTTCAACTTTTCTTATGTATAATTGTACTTTACTGTAAACTAGTTAGTAACAACAACAGGTTTGGTTGATCTAGTGCTACTGTTCAACTTTTTCTATGTATAATTTTACTTTACTGTAAACTACTTAGTTACAACAACAGGTTGGGTTTGATCCAGTGCTAATGTTTAACTTTCTTTATGTATAATTGTACTTTACTATTAACTAAGTACTACTGTTCAACTTTCTTTATGTTTACTTAACTGTAGACAAACTAGTTAGTTACAACAAGAAGTTTGGTTGATCCAGTACCTCTGTCCAACTTTCTTTATGTATAATTGTACCTTACTGTAAACAAACCAGTTAGGTACAACAATAGGTTTGGTTGATCCAGTACCACTGCTCAACTTTTTTTATGTATAATTATTTGTTACTGTAAACTAACTAGTTAGTTAGCACAACAGGTTTTTCTTGACCCAGTACCACTGCTCAACTTTCTTTATCTATAATTGTACATTACTATAAACAAACTAGTTAGTTACAACAATAAGGTTGGTTGATACAGTACCACAGTTCAACTTTCTTTATCTATAATTGTGCTTTACTGTAAACTAGTTAGTTACAACAACAGGTTTGGGTGATCCAGTACCATTGCTTAGCTTTCTTTAAGTATAATTGTACCTTACTGTAAACAAACCAGTTAGTTACAACAATAGGTTTGGTTGATCCAGTACCACTGTTCAACTTTCTTTATCTATAGTTGTACTTTACTGTAAACTAGTTAGTTACAACAAGAGGTTCGGTTGATCCAGTACTATTATTCAACTTTTTTATGTATAATGGTGCTTTACTTTAAACAAACTATTTAATTACAACAACTGGTTTGGTTGATAAATTACCACTGTTCAACTTTCTTTATGTTTACTTAACTGTAGACAAATTAGTTAGTTACAACAACAGGTTTGGTTGATCCAGTACCATTGCTCAACTTTCTTTAAGTATAATTGTAACTTACTGTAAAGAAACTAGTTAGATACAAAAACAGGTTTGGTTGATCTAGTGCTACTGTTCAACTTTCTTTATGTATAATTGTGCTTTACTGTAAACTAGTTAGTTACAACAACAGGTTTTGTTGATCCAGTACTACTGTTTAACTTTCTTCATTTATAATTTTAATTTTACTGTAGATAAACTACTTAGTTACAACAACAGGTTTGGTTGATACAGTACCACTATTCAACTTTCTTTATGTGTACTTAATTGTAGACAAATTAGTTAGTTACATCAACAGGTTTGGTTGATCCAGTACCACTTTTCGACTTTCTTTATGTGTAATTGTAATTTACTGTAAACTAGATTAGTTACAACAACAGATTTTGTTGATCCAGTACTACTGTTCAACTTTCTTCATTTATAATTTTAATTTTACTGTAGATAAACTACTTAGTTACAACAACAGGTTTGGTTGATAAAGTACCACTGTTCAACTTTATTTATATGTACTTAACTGTAGACAAATTAGTTAGTTACAACAACAGGTTTGGTTGATCGAGTACCATTGCTCAACTTTCTTTAAGTATAATTGTAACTTACTGTAAAGAAACTAGTTAGATACAAAAACAGGTTTGGTTGATCTAGTGCTACTGTTCAACTTTCTTTATGTATAATTTTACTTTACTGTAAACTAGTTAGTTACAACAACAGGTTTGGTTGATCAAGTACCACTGCTCAACATTTTTTATGTGTAATTGTACCTTACTGAAAAGAATCTAGTTAGATACAACACTAGGTTTGGTTGATCTAGTACCACTGCTAAACTCTCTTTATGTTTACTTAACTGTAGATAAATTAGTTCGTTCAACAACAGGTTTGGTTGATACAGTACTACTGTTTAACTTTCTTTATGTTTACTTAACTGTGGACAAACTAGTTGGTTACAACAACAGGTTTGGTTGATCCAATACTGCTGTTCAACTTCCTTTATGTATAATTTTACTGTTACTGTAAGCAAACTACTTAGTTACAACAACAGGTTTGTTTGATCCAGTAACACTGTTCAACTTTCTTTATGTTTACTGAACTGTAGACAAACTAGTTAGTTACAACAACAGGTTTGGTCGATCAAGTACCACTGTTATACTTTCTTTATGTATAATTGTACTTTACTGTAAACTAGTTAGTTACAACAAGAGGTTTGGTTGATCTAGTACTAATGTTCAACTTTCTTTATGTTTACTTACCTGTATACAAACTAGTTAGTTAGAACAACGGGTTTGGTTAATCCAGTACCACTGTTTAACTTTTTTATGTATAATTGTGCTTAAGTGTAAACAAACTATTTAGTTATAACAACGGGTTTGGTTGATTCAGTACCACTGTTCAATATTTTTTGTTTACTTAACTGAAGACAAACTAGTTAGTTACAACAACAGGTTGGATTTGATCCAGTGCTAATGTTCAACTTTTCTTATGTATAATTGTACTTTACTGTAAACTAGTTAGTAACAACAACAGGTTTGGTTGATCTAGTGCTACTGTTCAACTTTTTCTATGTATAATTTTACTTTACTGTAAACTACTTAGTTACAACAACAGGTTGGGTTTGATCCAGTGCTAATGTTTAACTTTCTTTATGTATAATTGTACTTTACTATTAACTAATTAGTTACAACAACAGGTTTGGTTGATCAAGTAGCACTGCTCAACTTTCTTTATGTAAAATTGTACCATACTGAAAACAAAATATTTAGATACAATAACAGGTTTGCTTTATCCAGTACCACTGTTCAACTGTCTTTATGTATAATTGTGCTTTACTGTAAACTAGTTAGTTACAACAACAGGTGTTGTTGATCCAGTACTACTGTTTAACTTTCTTTATGTGTACTTAATTGTAGACAAATTAGTTAGTTACATCAACAGGTTTGGTTGATCCAGTATCACTTTTCAACTTTCTTTATGTGTAATTGTAATTTACTGTAAACTAGTTAGTTACAACAACAGATTTTGTTGATCCAGTACTACTGTTCAACTTTCTTCATTTATAATTTTAATTTTACTGTAGATAAACTACTTAGTTACAACAACAGGTTTGGTTGATAAAGTACCACTGTTCAACTTTCTTTATGTGTACTTAACTGTAGACAAATTAGTTAGTTACAACAACAGGTTTGGTTGATCCAGTACCATTGCTGAACTTTCTTTAAGTATAATTGTAACTTACTGTAAAGAAACTAGTTAGATACAACAACAGGTTTGGTTGATCTAGTGCTACTGTTCAACTTTCTTTATGTATAATTTTACTTTACTGTAAACTAGTTAGATACAACAGCAGGTTTGGTTGATCTAGTACCACTGCTAAACTCTCATTATGTTTACTTAACTGTAGATAAATTAGTTCGTTCAACAACAGGTTTGGTCGATCCAGTACCACTGTGATACTTTCATTATGTATAATTGTACTTTACTGTAAACTAGTTAGATACAACAAGAGGTTTGGTTGATCAAGTACCACTGCTCAACATTTTTTATGTGTAATTGTACCTTACTGAAAAGAATCTAGTTAGATACAACACTAGGTTTGGTTGATTCAGTACCACTGTTCAATATTTTTTGTGTACTTAACTGAAGACAAACTAGTTAGTTACAACAACAGGTTGGATTTGATCCAGTGCTAATGTTCAACTTTTCTTATGTATTATTGTACTTTACTGTAATCTAGTTAGTAACAACAACAGGTTTGGTTGATCTAGTGCTACTGTTCAACTTTTTCTATGTATAATTTTACTTTACTGTAAACTACTTAGTTACAACAACAGGTTGGGTTTGATCCAGTGCTAATGTTTAACTTTCTTTATGTATAATTGTACTTTACTATTAACTAATTAGTTACAACAACAGGTTTGGTTGATCAAGTACCACTGCTCAACTTTCTTTATGTAAAATTGTACCATACTGAAAACAAACTAGTTAGATACAACAATAGATTTGCTTTATCCAGTACTACTGTTCAACTTTCTTTATCTTTACTTAACTGTAGACAAACTAGTTAGTTACAACAAGAAGTTTGGTTGATCCAGTACCACTGCTCAACTTTTTTTATGTATAATTATGCTTTACTGTAAACTAGTAAAAAACAATAACAGGTTTGGTTAATCCAGTACCTCTGTCCAACTTTCTTTATGTATAATTGTACCTTACTGTAAACAAACCAGTTAGGTACAACAATAGGTTTGGTTGATCCAGTACCACTGCTCAACTTGTTTTATGTATAATTATTTGTTACTGTAAACTAACTAGTTAGTTAGCACAACAGGTTTTTCTTGACCCAGTACCACTGCTCAACTTTCTTTATCTATAATTGTACATTACTATAAACAAACTAGTTAGTTACAACAATAAGGTTGGTTGATACAGTACCACAGTTCAACTTTCTTTATCTATAATTGTGCTTTACTGTAAACTAGTTAGTTACAACAACAGGTTTGGGTGATCCAGTACCATTGCTTAGCTTTCTTTAAGTATAATTGTACCTTACTGTAAACAAACCAGTTAGTTACAACAATAGGTTTGGTTCATCCAATACCACTGTTTAACTGTCTTTATGTATAATTGTGCTTTACTGTAAACTAGTTAGTTACAACAATAAGTTTGGTTGATCCAGTACTACTGTTCAACTTTCTTCATTTATAATTTTACTTTTACTGTAAAGAACCTACTTAGTTACAACAACAAGTTTGGTTGATAAAGTACCACTGTTCAACTTTCTTTATGTGTACTTAACTGTAGACAAATTAGTTAGTTACAACAACAGGTTTGGTTGATCCATACCATTGCTCAACTTTCTTTAAGTATAATTGTAACTTACTGTAAAGAAACTAGTTAGATACAACAACATGTTTGATTGATCTAGTGCTACTCTTCAACTTTCTTTATGTATACTTTTACTTTACTGTAAACTACTTAGTTACAACAACAGGTTTGGTTTGATCCAGTGCTAATGTTCAACTTTCTTTAAGTATAATTGTACCTTACTGGAAAGAAACTAGTTAGATACAACAACAGGTTTGGTTGATCCAGTACCACTGCTAAACTCTCTTTATGTTTACTTACCTGTAGATTAATTAGTTCGTTCAACAACAGGTTTGGTTGATACAGTACTACTGTTTAACTTTCTTTATGTTTACCTAACTGTAGACAAACTAGTTAGTTACAACAACAGGTTTGGTTGATCAAGTACCACTGGTCAACTTTCTTTATGTACAATTGTACTTTACTGTAAACTAGCTAGATACAATAACAGGTTTGGTTGATCCAGTACCACTGTTTAACTTTCTTTATGTTTACTTAACTGTAGACAAACTAGTTAGTTACAACAATAGGTTTGGTTTGTTCTAGTGCAAACGTTCAACTTTTTTTATGCATAATTGTACGTTAATGTAAACTAGGTAGTTACAACAACGGGTTTGATTAATCCAGTACCAATGTTCAACTATTTTTATGCATAATTGTGCTTTACTTTAAACAAACTATTTAGTTAGAACAACTGGTTTGATTGATCCAGTACCATTGTTCAAATTTCTTTATCTATAATTGTACTTTATTGAAACTAGTTAGTCACAACAACAGGTTTGGTTGATCCAATTTAGCTGTTCAACTTCTTTTATGTATAATTTTACTTTTATTGTAAACAAACTACTTAGTTACAGCAACAGATTTGGTTGATCCAGTAACACTGTTCAACGTTCTTTATGTATAATTGTTCTTTACTGTAAACTTGTTAGTAACAACAAGAGGTTTGGTTGATCCAGTACTACTGTTTAACTATTCTTTATGTATAATTTTTCTTTACTGTAGATAAACTACGTAGTTACAACAACAGGTTTGGTTGATACAGTACCACTATTCAACTTTCTTTATGTGTACTTAATTGTAGACAAATTAGTTAGTTACATCAACAGGTTTGGTTGATCCAGTACCACTGTTCAACTGTCTTTATGTATAATTGTGCTTTACTGTAAACTAGTTAGTTACAACAACAGGTTTTGTTGATCCAGTACTACTGTTTAACTTTCTTTATGTATAATTTTTCTTTTACTGTAAACAAACTACTTAGTTACAACAACAGGTTTGGTTGATTCAGTACCACTGTTCAACTTTCTTTATGTTTATTTAACTGTAGACAAACTAGTTAGCTACAACAATAGGTTTCGTTGATCCAGTACCACTGTTCAACTTTCTTTATGTTTACTGAACTGTAGACAAACTAGTTAGTTACAACAACAGGTTTGGTCGATCAATTACCACTGTTATACTTTATGTATAATTGTACTTTACTGTACACTAGTTAGCTACAACAAGAGGTTTGGTTGATCCAATACTACTGTTCAACTTTCTTTATGTTTACTTACCTGTATACAAACTAGTTAGTTACAACAACGGGTTTGGGTAATCTAGTACCACTGTTTAAATTTTTTATGTATAATTGTGCTTTATTGTAAACAAACTATTTAGTTACAACAACGGGTTTGGTTGATCCAGTACCACTGTTGAAATTTCTTTATCTATAATTGTACTTTATTGAAACTAGTTAGTCACAACAACAGGTTTGGTTGATCCAATTCTGCTGTTGAACTTTCTTTATGTATAATTTTACTTTTACTGTCAACCAAGTATTCAGTTACAACAAGAGGTTTGGTTGATCCAGTACCACTCTTCAACTTTCTTCATTTATAATTTTTCTTTTACTGTAGATAAACTACTTAGTTACATCAACAGGTTTTGTTGATCCAGTACCACTGTTCAACTGTCTTTATGTATAATTGTGCTTTACTGTAAACTAGTTAGTTACAACAACAGGTTTTGTTAATCCAGTACCACTGTTCAACTGTCTTTATGTATAATTGTGTTTTACTGTAAACTAGTTAGTTACAACAACAGGTTTTGTTAATCCAGTACCACTGTTCAACTGTCTTTATGTATAATTGTGCTTTACTGTAAACTAGTTAGTTACAACAACAGGTTTTGTTGATCCAGTACCACTGTTCAACTGTCTTTATGTATAATTTTACTTTTACTGTCAACCAAGTACTCAGTTACAACAGCAGGTTTGGTTGATCTAGTACCACTGCTAAACTCTCTTTATGTTTACTTAACTGTAGATCAATTAGTTCGCTCAACAACAGGTTTGGTCGATCAAGTAACACTGTTCAACGTTCTTTATGTATAATTGTACTTTAATGTAAACTAGTTAGTTACAACAACGGGTTTGGTTAATCCAGTACCACTGTTTAACTTTTTTATGTATAATTGTGCTTTACTGTAAACAAACTATTTAGTTACAACAACGGGTTTGGTTGATTTAGTACCACTGTTCAATATTTTTTGTTTACTTAACTGTAGACAAACTAGTTAGTTACAACAACAGGTTGGATTTGATCCAGTGCTAAATTTCAACTTTTCTTATGTATAATTGTACTTTACTGTAAACTAGTTAGTTACAACAACAGGTTTGGTTGATCTAGTGCTACTGTTCAACTTTTTTTATGTATAATATTACTTTACTGTAAACTACTTAGTTAAAATAACAGGTTGGGTTTGATCCAGTGCTAATGTTCAACTTTCTTTATGTTTACTTAACTGTAGACAAACTAGTTAGGTACAACAATAGGTTGGGTTTGTTCCAGTGCAAACGTTCAACTTTTTTTATGTATAATTGTACGTTAATGTAAACTAGTTAGTTACAACAACGGGTTTGATTAATCCAGTACCACTGTTCAACTTTTTTTATGCATAATTGTGCTTTACTTTAAACAAACTATTTAGTTAGAACAACGGGTTTGGTTGATCCAGTACCACTGTTCAAATTTCTTTATCTATAATTGTACTTTATTGAAACTAGTTAGTCACAACAACAGGTTTGGTTGATCCAATTCTGCTGTTCAACTTCCTTTATGTATAATTTTACTTCTACGGTAAACAAACTACTTAGTTACAACAACAGGTTTGGTTGATCCAGTACCACTGTTCAACTTTCTTTATGTTTATTTAACTGTAGACAAACTAGTTAGCTACAACAAGAGGTTTGTTTGATCCAGTACCACTGTTCAACTTTCTTTATGTTTACTGAACTATAGACAAACCAGTTAGTTACAGCAACAGGTTTGGTTGATCCAGTAACACTCTTCAACTTTTTTTATGTGTAATTATACTTTACTGTAAACTAGTTAGTTACAATAACAGGTTTTGTTGATCCAGTACTACTGTTCAACTTTCTTCATTTATAATTTTTCTTTTACTGTAGATAAACTACTTAGTTACAACAACAGGTTTGGTTGATACAGTACCACTATTCAACTTTCTTTATGTGTACTTAATTGTAGACAAATTAGTTAGTTACATCAACAGGTTTGGTTGATCCAGTAATACTGTTCAACGTTCTTTATGTATAATTGTTCTTTACTGTAAACTTGTTAGTAATAACAACAGGTTTTGTTGATCCAGTACTACTGTTCAACGTTCTTTATGTATAAATGTTCTTTACTGTAAACTTGTTAGTAACAACAACAGGTTTTGTTGATCCAGTACCACTGTTCAACTGTCTTTATGTATAATTGTGCTTTACTGTAAACTAGTTAGTTACAATAACAGGTTTTGTTGATCCAGTACCACTGTTCAACTGTCTTTATGTATAATTTTACTTTTACTGTCAACCAAGTACTCAGTTACAACAGCAGGTTTGGTTGATCTAGTACCACTGCTAAACTCTCTTTATGTTTACTTAACTGTAGATAAATTAGTTCGTTCAACAATAGGTTTGGTTGATACAGTACTACTGTTTAACTTTCTTTATGTTTACTTAACTGTGGACAAACTAGTTGGTTACAACAACAGGTTTGGTTGATCCAATACTGCTGTTCAACTTCCTTTATGTATAATTTTACTTTCACTGTAAACAAACTACTTTGTTACAACAACAGGTTTGGTTTATCCAGTACCACTGTTCAACTTTCTTTATGTTTATTTAACTGTAGACAAACTAGTTAGCTACAACAATAGGTTTGGTTGATCCAGTACTACTGTTCAACTTCCTTTATGTATAATTTTACTTTTACTGTAAACAAACTACTTAATTACAGCAACAGGTTTGGTTGATCCTGTAACACTGTTCAACGTTCTTTATGTATAATTGTTCTTTACTGTAAACTTGTTAGTAACAACAACAGGTTTTGTTGATCCAGTACTACTGTTTAACTTTCTTTATGTATAATTTTACTTTTATTGTCAACCAAGTACTCAGTTACAACAGCAGGTTTGGTTGATTTAGTACCACTGCTAAACTCTTTTTATGTTTACTTAACTGTAGATAAATTAGTTCGTTCAACAACAGGTTTGGTTGATACAGTACTACTGTTTAACTTTCTTTATGTTTACTTAACTGTGGACAAACTAGTTGGTTAAAACAACAGGTTTGGTTGATCCAATACTGCTGTTCAACTTCCTTTATGTATAATTTTACTTTTACTGTAAACAAACTACTTAGTTACAACAACAGGTTTGGTTGATCCAGTACCACTGTTCAACTTTCTTTATGTTTATTTAACTGTAGACAAACTAGTTAGCTACAAGAATAGGTTTGTTTGATCCAGTACCACTGTTCAACTTTCTTTATGTTTACTGAACTTTAGACAAACTAGTTAGTTACAAGAACAGCTTTGGTTGATGAAGTACCATTGTTATACTTTCTTTATGTATAATTGTACTTTACTGTAAACTAGTTAGTTACAACAACGGGTTTGGTTGATTTAGTACCACTGTTCAACTTTCTTTATGTTTACTTACCTGTATGAAAACTAGTTAGTTACAACAACGGGTTTGGTTGATTTAGTACCACTGTTCAATATTTTTTGTTTACTTAACTGTAGATAAACTAGTTAGTTACAACAACAGGTTGGATTTGATCCAGTGCTAATGTTCAACTTTTCTTATGTATAATTGTACTTTACTGTAAACTAGTTAGTTACAACAACAGGTTTGGTTGATCTAGTGCTACTGTTCAACTTTTTTTATGTATAATTTTATATTACTGTAAACTACTTAGTTACAACAACAGGTTGGGTTTGATCCAGTGCTAATGTTCAACTTTCTTTATGTTTACTTAACTGTAGACAAACTAGTTAGTTACAACAATAGGTTGGGTTTGTTCCAGTGCAAACGTTGTACTTTTTTATGTATAATTGTACGTTAATGTAAACTAGTTAGTTACAACAACGGGTTTGATTAATCCAGTACCACTGTTCAACTTTTTTTATGCATAATTGTGCTTTACTTTAAACAAACTATTTAGTTAGAACAACGGGTTTGGTTGATCCAGTACCACTGTTCAAATTTCTTTATCTATAATTGTACTTTATTGAAACTAGTTAGTCACAACAACAGGTTTGGTTGATCCAATTCTGCTGTTCAACTTCCTTTATGTATAATTTTACTTTTACTGTAAAGAAACTACTTTGTTACAGCAACAGGTTTCGTTGATCCAGTGACACTGTTCAACTTCTTTATGTATAATTGTTCTTTACTGTAAACTTGTTAGTAACAACAACAGGTTTTGTTGATCCAGTACTACTGTTTAACTTTCTTTATGTATAATTTTACTTTTACTGTCAACCAAGTACTCAGTTACAACAAGAGGTTTGGTTGATCCAGTACCACTCTTCAACTTTTTTTATGTGTAATTGTACTTTACTGTAAATTAGTTAGTTACAATAACAGGTTTTGTTGATCCAGTACTACTGTTCAACTTTCTTCATTTATAATTTTTCTTTTACTGTAGATAAACTACTTAGTTACAACAACAGGTTTGGTTGATACAGTACCACTATTCAATTTTCTTTATGTGTACTTAATTGTAGACAAATTAGTTAGTTACATCAACAGGTTTGGTTGATCCAGTACCACTGTTATACTTTCGTTATGTATAATTGTACTTTACTGTAAACTAGTTAGATACAACAAGAGGTTTGGTTAATCAAGTACCACTGCTCAACATTTTTTATGTGTAATTGTACCTTACTGAAAAGAAACTAGTTAGATACAACACTAGGTTTGGTTGATCTAGTACCACTGCTAAACTCTCTTTATGTTTACTTAACTGTAGATAAATTAGTTCGTTCAACAATAGGTTTGGTTGATACAGTACTACTGTTTAACTTTCTTTATGTTTACTTAACTGTGGACAAACTAGTTGGTTACAACAACAGGTTTGGTTGATCCAATACTGCTGTTCAACTTCCTTTATGTATAATTTTACTTTTACTGTAAACAAACTACTTAGTTACAACAACAGGTTTGGTTGATCCAGTACCACTGTTCAACTTTCTTTATGTTTACTGAACTGTAGACAAACTAGTTAGTTACAAGAACAGGTTTGGTCGATCAAGTACCACTGTTATACTTTCTTTATGTGTACTTAACTGTAGACAAATTAGTTAGTTACAACAACAGGTTTGGTTGATCCAGTACCATTGCTCAACTTTCTTTAAGTATAATTGTACCTTACTGTAAACAAACTAGTTAGATACAACAACAGGTTTGTTTGATCTAGTACTATTGTTCAAATTTTTTTATGTATAATTTTATTTTACTGTAAACTACTTAGTTACAACAACAGTTTGGGTTTGATCCAGTGCTAATGTTGAACTTTCTTTAAGTATAATTGTACTTTACTGTAAACTAGTTAATTACAACAACAGGTTTTGTTGATCCAGTACTACTGTTCAACTTTCTTCATTTATAATTTTACTTTTACTGTAGATGAACTACTTAGTTATAACAACAGGTTTGGTTGATAAAGTACCACTGTTCAACTTTCTTTATGTGTACTTAACTGTAGACAAATTAGTTAGTTACAACAGCAGGTTTGATTGATCCAGTACCATTGCTCAATTTTCTTTAAGTATAATTGTACCTTAATGTAAACAAACCAGTTAGTTACAACAATATGTTTCTTTCATCCAGTACCACTGTTCAACTGTCTATGTATAATTGTTCTTTACTGTAAACTAGTTAGGTAGAACAACAGGTTTGGTTGATCCAGTACCACTGTTGAACCTGCTTCATGTAATGTTGGATTTGTCAGCTATCAACATTAACAATTTTTAGTTTAAGAGAAGTAACAGCAGTTGCCATCTTTAATAACATTAGCATCACACAGTTATTGGAATAAGCCCTGAAATGTTAATAATCATTTTCTTTAAGTAAACTCAGAATGATATTATAGTCACCTAGAGACAATCTTAACCTTGCCGACTATCTGAGTCACTCAGAAGTATATTCACTGATATTTTAGTCACCCAGAGACAATCTTAATTCTTGATGTTTAACAAACATAGCCAACTATTTATATTACTCATATGAGTATTTACTAACGTGTGTTTAACCTGATGAGTTTCCGTCTTGCCTCTAAAGTCGGTTATTTAACTTGTTTCTACAGTCTCTAACCAGAGGTCTAAAACGTCAAAAACCACTAAACTGTGATTAATTGTAGTACTCAAAATTTAATTCGCTAATAAAATTTCTAAGTGGAAACAAGACTGTTCATATTAGTATTTTATGTCAGAAGAGAATAAACAACGGGATATATTTTTCGAACAATTAAAATTTCTAAATGGGAATAAATAAATTGAATTGAAGCCCTGTATGAGGTTAATAAACTGTCACGTGACCTTCCCCTCTTCAACAAATTCTCGTTGTCTCTTAATTAAAGGAACTTCAGTGTTTAAGGAAATACTTTAACTGATCCAAACATATTGTATTGTGTCATCTTTTATGGTGATGGCTGTAAAGGATCGAATGTCGATTAGCTTTTGATATGAGCTATAGAACGGTTGTAAGAATTAGCGAGATGCTCAAATAAGTTATGAGTCAATGAACGCCCGATCTAAGCGGCGCCTTATACGCCCCCTGGACAAGATTTAAGCCAAAGAACTGTATGATCCGGGTATAGGCTGTACCGGAAGGCAGCGAAGTAGTCCCGTCGCTAGTAGTACTTTGTTTTACTCTGAGAAGCGAGTAACGCCTTCACAGCTTAAATTGTGGCATTTTATCTCTAGTCTCGGACCTTTCCGAAAGATCTGCAGCGACACCTGCTGATAATTGAGAAAGTGACTGAAGAAGATTAGCTCCCATTTTCATAAAACCAGACAACGTGTTGCTAACACATTATATTATTCACCTAGCATCAGTAAAGAGAAAGCACAAATGGTTATTGGTGTTTGTAAACATTTGATAGAAACTTATAAAGAACAATCACCATTTGGTAACATGCGATAACTCAATACGAACTTTTAAACAGTAGGACCTTCCACACTTAGGTTGAATTAATGATACGAAATAACAACGTATTGAAAACAACTAAATTAATGTAACTGCATCACACGAGAACAATAACAACTAAACTAAATGTAACTGTATCACACGAGAACAATAACAACTAAACTAAATGTAACTGTATCACATCAGATCATGTTACTACTTATCTATCCGAATATAACAGTGCTGTCTGTTGTTTGTGCATGTTACTACTTATCTATCCAAATATAACAGTGCTGTCTGTTGTTTGTGCATGTTACTACTTATCTATACAAATATAACAGTACTGTCTGTTGTTTGTGCATGTTACTACTTATCTATACAAATATAACAGTGCTGTCTGTTGGTTGTGCATGTTACTACTTATCTATACAAATATAACAGTGCTGTCTGTTGTTTGTGCATGTTACTACTTATCTATACAAATATAACGGTGCTGTCTGTTGGTTGTGCATGTTACTACTTATCTATATAAATATAACAGTGCTGTTTGTTGTTTGTGCGTGTTACTACTTATCTATATAAATATAATAATACTGTCTGCTGCATGTCCATGTAACTACTTATCTATATGACCCGGCATGGCCAGGTGTGTTAAGGTGTTCGACTAGTAATCTGAGGGTCACGGGTTCGAATCCCCGTCGCACCAAACATACTAGCCCTTTCAGCCGTGTAAGCGTTATAATGTTACGGTTAATCTCACTATTCGTTGGTAAAAGTGTAGCCCAAGAGTTGGCGGTGGGTGGTTATGACTAGCTGCCTTTCCTCTAGTCTTACATTACTAAATTAGGGACGGCTAGCCCAGATAGCCCTTGAGCAGCTTTGCGCGAAATTAAAAACAAACAAAAGAAAACTTATCTATATAAGTATAATAGTACTGTCTGTTGTATATTCGTGTAACTACTTATGTATATAAATATAATAGGAATCGTAAACACAAAAAATGCTTTACTGAAAGAGGCAATACTATCACCCTTCACTCTGTTTTGATGAATCTTCACGAAATTTAACATGAAAGTTCAATTGATTCGTGGAGAGATAATGCAAATTTGTGGTTTCATATTTTGTGCTTTTAATTTGCTTTTTATGTTTGCTTATAATTACACATAAGAGAAGCAACTTTCATGTCCTACAGTATCCTTTCATTAATGATAAGTTTACATAACTTCAGTAGAAAGGACAGAACAGGTACTTCAGGTAGTATATAATAACATTAGTTTTAAACGCCATGCTAAACATCTTTCTTCTGTTTTTTTCTGCTATTTGATTACTCTCGTGTGCTTCGTTTCAGAGCCAGGGTTGTACGTTATATTATTTATTAGTGTGCTAAACTGTGTTATTATTCATTATATGTTAATAGTAATAGAGAGACAAATAGATAACCTGTAGCCATTTTTTGTTTTGTTTTCTTAAACATACAGAGTGCTCTAACATCGACCCACTATTATTGACACTTGCGTATATTATCTCTTTCAAAAAATGCAAAGAATATTCGTTTTGTTTTAATGAATTGAGACAAAATTCCTTATACTAATCTTTAATCTTTACTTATCTGGTTACGTCATTCAGTTTGTTATTAAATCGAAACATATACTTGACGTTTTCTATAAAGTATAAACAATATGAATCACTTAGGTTACAGAGTTTAGGGAAACAGTTTTACGTTTTGATCGAAACAAAACAAGGTGTAAAACTGTTTCCCTAAACTCTGCAGCATAGTTCGTTATCTATGTACTTTGTTTTGAACGTTTAAATAAATCTTTTACATATCTGTTATTTGCACATGCGCAGGAACATTGATTCCGCTACGTCAATGGTCGAGAACACCGTTAGTATTAAAACACCGTAAATCATTGTAAAAACAAAACCGAAGTCAGCAAAGAACAACTGGATACAGATTCACTCTGAGATGTCTCTAGATTTATACATCAAATAAAACAATTTCGCTCGTTTTTATTTTTACTTAACCATTGAGACTACCACACTTAACTAAAGTAGAAATGGTAGATTCTAAACAATTATTATACAAGTGTTTTCTGGTCAGAGAGAGAAATGACTCGTAACGATGCCCACACCCTACATGGCTTGTCAGCTTCAGTCGATGAACTGAGACAGTACAGACCGTTCAATGACGTTGTTTGTCATACAAATAAAACAACCACGTGGTGTGATTTAAAGAAAGGAAAGACCTGTTTCTTACATCTGCCATTTAAACTTAGTAATGAGGAACTCTACGAGGTAACTAAATGGACTTACGCTAGACATCTTATGATTCGTTTGACGTTAAAAAGTATAAACTGATGGGCACAAAAGTGTTATTCCGTTACCGAAGTATTTTACAAGTAATGGTTATCTGTTGGTAAAAACCAGTTACAACGGCTGTTAAACAAATAAAGGTTATTTGTTGGCAAACACCCAGTAGGACAACTGTTAAATGAATAATAGTTATTTGTTGGTAAACACCAAGTAGGACACATGTTAAATTAATAATAGTAATTTGTGGGAAAACACCAAGTAGGACCACTGTTACATTAATAATGGTTATTTGTGGGTACACATCAAGAAGGACAACTGTTAAACTGATAATGTGGATCTACTGGTGAACACATTTTTCAATGATTTTTTTAATATTTTTTATCCCAGCAAATTTTCACTAATGTAATGTTTGAGCCTTCGTTTTACATAAACAGAACAATGGTACTTTATCCACACTATGAACAGAATAATGGTACTTTATCTACACTATGAACAGAACAATGATGCATTATTTAAACTATGAACAGAACAATGATACATTATCTACATAATGAACACAACAATGAAACTTTATCTACACAATGAACACAACAGTGAAACTTTATCTACACAGTGAACACAACAATGAAAATTTATCTACACAATGAACACAACAATGATACATTATCTACATGAACACAAAAGTGAAACTTTATCTACACAATGAACACAACAACAAAACTTTATGTACACTATGAACAGAACAATGATACATTATCTACATAATGAACGCAAAAATGAAACTATCTATACTATGATCAGAACAATGATACATTATCTAGATAATGAATACAACAATGATACATTATCTACATAATGAACATAACATTGACACATTATCTACACTATGATCGGAACAATGATACTGTATCTCCACAGTGAACAGAATAATGATACTTTATCTTAACAATGGACGAAGCAATGATAATTTATCTACTCAGTAAAATAGAATAATGCACATAAAAGGTTTATAAAGAAACTTGTCTTTCTAACTGTGGGGAGATAAGTTAACTAATTTGATAGAAGAGTGGATTGGTGGAATAAAGGAGAGGATTGTTACAAATGGAGTTCAGTTAAACTGGATTAATACTGTAAGTGGTGTACCTCAACACTCAGTTTTCGGACCTTTGCTGTTTTTGATTTACATCAATAGCATAGATGAAGAAAAGGCTAATAAATTATTTAAATGTGTTGATGCTATTAAAGTGTTGGGTGTTATCAGCTGTGAAGAGGATGTTGATGATTCACAAAAATATTTAGATAATTTAGTCAGTTGGACAAATAAATTGCAAATGGGTTTTAAGTATAATAAATATAGGATAATGCGTGTGGGTTATGATAATTTTAATTGTAAGTATAAAATGGATGGAAATACTTTTAACAGTATTATGAAGGAAAAGTATCTTGGTGTGATGGTTGATTAGTCTCTTAATGTATCTAAGCGAAGTGCTCTTGTAGGGCAAATAGGATTTTAGTTTTTATCTACATAAATATTGAATACAAGTCTAAAGAGGTTATAAGTTCATTGTACATGTCACTGTTTAGGCTATATTTGAAGTACTGTGTTCAGTATTGGGCTCCTTACCTCAGGAAAGGCATTGAATTGTTAGAAATGTTTCCTAGAACGGCACATGGGATGGATGGGGTTGCCATGTGATGAGCGATTAAGATCTTTAAAGTTGGTTCTTCTTTAAACAAAGAATTGTAAGAAAGGATATTATTGAAGTAAAGATTGTAAAGGGAGTTGTTACAAAAGAGATTATTGAAATATCTAAGATTATAAAAATAATTGTTACAGAGGAAATTATTGAAGTATCTAAGATTGCAAAAGGAATTGATAACGTTGATGTGTCAATTTGTTTTTGTATTTAAGAGTTACAGTAGTAAGACAAGTTTACAGTTTGGCAGAGTAGGTGTCTTCTTTAGCTTAGATAGTTTCATTTTTCTTACAGGGTTGTTTGACTTTGGAACTGGTTATCTTCAAATATCGAAGAAGCAGTAAAATAGAGTGAGTTTAAAAGAAAGCTTTACGTATATATATATATACATATATATCTGAGTGATAAAGGTTAACTTTAATTATCTTTTAATTTGGTTTAGAGGATGGAACAGCCGAAATGGATCAGTTGATCACTTCTTTTCCCTAAACGTTATATTATTTACACAGTGATCAGTTGAATACTTGTTTTCCCTAAACGTTATATTATTTACACAATGATAATTCATATATATATATATATACATAATAAACAGAAGGATGATAATTCATATATGTATATATGCACGTATAATGAACAATATTTCATATATAGAACAATGATAATTCATATATATGTGTGTATAATGAGTAAAATAATGATATTTCATATATATAATAAACAGAACAATGGTAATTTATATTTAGAATGTAAGGGGCCACTGGGGTTTCAGGAAGTAATATACCATTGGAGAATTGGAAGAAAACAGTTTATAAAAGCAACACGTTTCCACAGGTGGATGTACCACTGTAGTCATCTGTTGAGGAGACTGTTGGATCGGATTTCTGCTGCAGGGAGTTGCGTGCCTTGTTTATCCTTGCCGTTCACCAAGTCCTGCGCAAGCGCTGTGATCATACGGAGTCAGTTACTACGATTAGCTGACTGCCATTCCGGTGTTTGATTCTAACATGGTCACCACGGTCTTTAAATCTTTCTGCTTTATCAACTAACTGCACAGTCGCCGTGAATAAAACAATTAAATAAACAGAATTTATTCGTGAAAAGTTTGGACTTTTTTTCGAGACATTAATTGTAAGTATTGTGTTTTGTTGATAAAACGACAAGTTTGATTTATTTAAAGTTTTTCTTTGTTTCTTTCTTTTAGTCGGTTTGTTCAGTAAGTCAGGGCCTAAGAATGATTTTCATCTTTATAGTATTAAACAACATTCTAATAACAATCTTTATTATCTCTGTTGTGCTTAAGAATAGTTGGTTTCTTCAACAACTGTTTCGCTACTAATGGTTTGGTATCTTAAACTTGATAACTTATCTTGTGGAATCTTATATGTTATCATCTATATTCATGATAATGTATCTCCTTTTCATACTTATTAGCAGTTACATTTCCATTTGTGACTCCTCGTGTTCTGTTACATGTATTCTTCACTTTTACTCAGGATATGATATTTCACCTAATCTCTTATCATCATCCCCAGGATTTGATATTTCACCTTATCTGTTATCGTCATCCCCATGATGTAATATTTCACCTAATCTGTTATTGTCATCCTCATGACGTGATATTTCACCTTATCTGTTATTTTCATCCCCATGATGTGATGTTTCACCTAATCTCTAATCATCATCCCCATGATATGATGTTTCACCTAATCTCTTATCGTCTTTCTTTTTATGTATTTTTCCACCTTCCACTTTTCTACAACTCTGTGATTTGGTACGTTCACAATTAACCGTTTAAGACCTTGACGTTTCAGCCAACCTGTAGTAACTTCTTTACATCAATTCTCTTTTTACTAAAGTTTCCATTTTCTCTATTACAAGTACTTTTATTTGACAGCGTTATAACAAACGGCACGTAATGTGTTTACTGTGTCTAGAATAATTAAAAGAAACTTTTATTAAATTACACGTATACTTTCCTTTATAAGTTATAAGTCTCACATTTCTTAATTTTAGGTGTGAAACATTTTTGATACTTCAGAAATCTCTCTCTGTGTATGTATTATTTATTTTGAAATTAAAAGGAAATCATAAATAAATGTAATTAAAAATCTGGATTAACGTTTGTATGCTATCTATTTGTAAGATGCACACATACACATATATATACTAGGTGGACAGGTGAAATAAAAATTCGTTTGTAATAGGATAGGAAATTGTGTGTCTATTTTCTTTCTTAACGTAATAAACAGTAGAACTGCAATAGAAATGTGTGAGTACTAAGACTAAAAAAGAAAGATATAATGTTTTCAATTATTATGTGAATATGAAATTAACTAGGGGGATCTAGTAATCTTATATCACTATATCAAGTTCAGTGCTGATTGATCAAGAAATGTGGAAACGTATATGAAAGAAGTATATAAACAGATGTTGATGTTTATTTATATAGATGTATAGAGAAGATAAATAAAAAATTAGAAAGTTAAAAACCTTCAAATGGGGATCGTAAAAAGTAAGAAACATAACCTGGGGCACCGTAGACATTATTTACTGGAACTACAAATACCTATCTTGATTCTACCAAATGTAAATGTAACTCTGGATAACAGGAATGAGCCAAAATAAGAGTTTCTTTGTGTAAATAATGTTTACAGTATCTGTATCCTTGCTTGTTTACTATTTCTTCACTATCACTATTTAAAGGTATTTAGATTCCTAACTTTTTATTTATCTTGTTTACTGGCTTTATTATGATCAACTGTGGGCAATGGATTACTTGATATTTTAGCTATCGTTATACGTTATAATGATAATAAACCTGTCTAGTAGCTACCTGATACGGTGCATAATGATTTGTTGTATCTACAGACTAGTTGGTCGCATTAATTCAAGATTTAAAATGTTAAACCGCAACTGGAGATTGTCATGGAGATTTGTTTGAAAATATAAAGAGCATTTATAGTTTCTATGTAACTAAATTATACATATATAATGCATAGGAAAAAGCATGTACTGAAACAAACCTTCAATAAACGCGCATACAATTTTACTAGTAGAAAAGCAGACTTTTCAGTTAAAACATATGCGCGTTTTAAAATATCGCTACGAATAAACCTTCGTATCTTTTAAGTACTCAGTGCATTGTTTTTTTTTGCTCCTTGACTTCATATATAACATAGGGATTGACTCCCTAAACACATTGGATTTCTACATGTTAGCCATCTAATGCTCATCCACTATTGACTGTTAATTCCGTCTCACCCTGTATTTATGCGTTTTATAGGCACACCAAATATTTGTAAGAAAGTTAACTTAGGAGGTGATGCTATGTTTCTGACTTCTGTAAAATATAGATGAAACAAATTGACTTTTCAATACCCCTACGTAGTACCTTATTTAGTTTTCTGTGAAAGGTTTGGGTTCAACTTACCGTGTCGTTTTTATTGCAGGCTAGCAACAGAATAATAATAATTACAAACAAACTGCTTTAAGTGGATGTTGTTTTCCTTGTTTGTAGTCAATAGTAAAGGTTTTAAAGAGTTGTTTGAAGTGAATATTTGCTGTTTAAGGTACTTTTTGTCGTCACGTTCTACTTGGGTTTTGTGCAATTATTTGCAATCCAATTACGAACAAGTACCGTGGTCCATGATAGTACCTGACGTACCAATTTATAGCTTGGAGAAGTCATAGTATACCCTGGAGATAACATATGGCGGCAGATTTGAAAAACGACCCACCAGTATCACTTTGGGAGAGTCCTAAATGAGTGTAATAGACTTAGTGATAACCGGTTCAGCGGTTCGAAATCATATGTAGACTTACACATCATTTTCTCAAATAATGTTTTAGATATCTAAATATGAATATTAAATAAATATGTGGTCAATAAACATAATTATTAATTGTTTACTAATGATATTCAAAACGTTCAGGAAGTGACGTCAGTGCAGCTGGCAATTGTGACTGAAACTAAAATCTAATTGGAATGTTTTCATGAAGTCAAACTATCAACCACGTGGACCAGGAATTGTTTTATCTCTAAATGTTAATGTCTCGTTGACGTTTAGAACAGTCAACAGTCTTACGAAGTCATTGTAATATTGTTTACGTCTTTCTTGACGTTATAAACTTACTGTATCAACGGTCTAAGTAAGTAATAAAAAGGAACTTATTAGTTGAGTTGTTTAATGAAACAACTGACACATGTCTTGTCAAAATTAACTCTGTGTCAGAACTTACAGGGTATCAGGTTTAATATAATTAATAAGTGAAACAGATGAACATCATAACGATTCCTATCTATTATTCGATGAACACATGGAATCATATTTTATTTCAAGGACTTTTAAGTTACAATACGTTTGTTTATTTAACATTGTTTAATAACAATACTTTTGTTTATTTCAATTTGTTATGTAACAAGACTTTTTTCTATTACAGTTTGCCAAGTAACAAGACGTTTGTTTATTACAGTTTCTTAAGTAACAAGACTTTTCTTTATTACAGTTTCTTAAGTAATAAGACTTTTCTTTATAACAGTTTGTTAACTAAGAATACTTTTATTCCTTACACTTTGTTAAGTAACAAAACTTTTATTCGTTACACTATGTTAACTAACAAGACTTTTGTTTATTACAGTTTGTTAAGTAACAAGACGTTTCTTTATTTCAATTTGTTAAACAACAATACTTTTGTTTATTACAGTTTGTTAAGTAACAAGACGTTTCTTTATTTCAATTTGTTAAACAACAATACTTTTGTTTATTACAGTTTGTTAAGTAACAAGACGTTTCTTTATTTCAATTTGTTAAATAACAATACTTTTGTTTATTACAGTTTGTTAAGTAACTAAACTTTTATTCGTTACACTTTGTTAAGTAACAAGACTTTTTTCTATTACAGTTTGCCAAGTAACAAGACGTTTGTTTATTACAGTTCAAGTAACAATACTTTTGTTAAAGTTTGTTAAATAACAATACTTTTCTTTATTAGAGTTTAAGTAACAGTACTTTTGTTTATTACAGTTTGTTAAGTAAGAATACTTTTGTTTATTACACTTTGTTAAGTAACAAAACTTTTATTCATTACACTTTGTCAAGTAACAATACTTTTGTTTATTACAGTTTGTTAAATAAAAAGACGTTTGTTTATTTCAATTTTTTAAGTAACAAGACTTTTGTTTATTTCAGTTTAAGTAACAAGACGTTTGTTTATTTCAATTTTTTAAGTAACAAGACGTTTGTTTATTTCAATTTTTTAAGTAACAAGACTTTTGTTTATTTCAGTTTAAGTAACAAGACGTTTGTTTTTTTCAGTTTAAGTAACAAGACGTTTGTTTTTTTTCAGGTTGTTGAGTAACAAGACTTTTGTTTATTACACTCTGTTAAGTAACAATATTTTTGTTTATTACACTTTTGTTACTTAACAAAAGTCTTGTCACTTAACAGAGTTTATTACAGAGTTTGTTAAGTAACAAGACGTTTGTTTATTTCAGTTTGTTATGTAACAAGACTGAAGTTTGTCTCTGTTAAGTAAATTGACCATTATAATTAACCTAGACACAAAAACTTTAGTTAAGACCATCCACTAAGTGACACCTTAGTAACATCAGTAAAACCGTTGGTTACTGTGCTCGTACACTCGAGTAGCGTTATAAAACGATTCAGACGGCCCGACATGGTCAAGTGGGTTAAGGCACTCGACTCGTAATCCAAGACTCACGGGTTCGAATCCCCGTCACACCAAACTTACTCGCCCTTTCAGCCGTGGGGGCGTTATAATGTGACTGTCAATCCCACTATTCATTGGTAAAAGAGTAGCCTAAGTGTTGACGGTGGGTGGTGATGACTAGCTGCCTTCCCTCTAGTGTTAAACTGCTAAATCAGGGACGGCTAGCGCAGGTAGCTCTCGTGTAGCTTTGCGCGAAATTCAAAATCAAACAAACAAACGATTGAATTATATGATGTTCACATCGAGAGAATAATAAACTCTCTAAGGAAATAGAGTCTGATAATTTGTGTTCCTAAGTTTACTGTGTTTTGTTTTATTTTGCTTTTTAAATCAACATTACTAGTGGACAGTTATTATTATTATGTTAATTAAAATCCTAGATTCGTTTCCTCGCTGTGAACAGAGCAGGGAGAAATCCTTTGTGTGACTTTGCACTAAAACAAATAGTTTTTTTTTTGTTTATAGTTAAGCACAAAGCCACATAATTGGCTTTCTGTGCTCTGCCCATCAGGGGTATCGATACCCGGTTTTTAGCGGTGTGAATCAGCAGACATCCCGCTGTGCCCCTGTGGGGAAAACGAATCTATAAATGTATTTTTATTCCGAAAATAAACAAAACAGTCGCCCATTTACTGTCAAGCAACTACAATAAGGACAGCTGTTAACTTCATATAATGAACTAGTACAGAAAATCTTTATTTGAAGAACCAAGCCTGAAGACCTGTACTTGGAGCTTTAATGTGGTGACGCGTGTGTTAACTTAATCCACAATTTATGTAGACATGTCTCAGCAACGTGACACATGTGTAAAATTGATTCGTGATATTTCTAAATATGTCTCAGCAACATGACACGTCTTTACAGTGGATTTACGATTTCCTTAAATTCAGCAACATGACACGTGTGATAAATGAATTCATGATTTCTTTATACACATGAACGAAATTGAGTCTTCTTGTCGAAGCTAAATTGACATTTAGATGTAGGAGAGTTGAATGAAACCATGTCCAGTTCTCCTGTTTCTGAGGCTATGTTGATTACGCGCTTGTATATGGTTTGTATTATATCAACCTGTCGCCCATCTATTTACACCGTTTAAAATTGTTGGAATAATTAACTAAGTTATTCATTAGGTCCTTTCTTATCCTCCAGAGGGCCACACGTCTGACATACATGAGGTTACTAAAGAACGATAAATAACTGTAAAAAAAAACAAATTGGAGATTTGCTTGATATGAATAGTGATTATTGTATCGGGATGCGTATGGGAGGGTCAGGTGTTTCAGATATTTTCTGCTGGACACACTTCACACATTTAACCATAGACGGGTTATAAGAGAAACAGTCAGTCTCGCTGTTCTGTTTGAAGCCTTTGTAGTGGTGGAAGGTGCTCGCCAGCTGTCAGTAGTTTAAAACCAGAGACAATATATATAAATCAAAGGTGTGTCTGTTTTAACTGTTTACTTCACTTGCAAACGCAATATTCTTCCTTTCTATAAGAGGCATGTGTTCTCAACGTTTGTGCTTTTGATAGCAAATAAGAAATAATAACGAATATATCCAGTTGGCCTACGTCAGCATGGAAACAAGCTGATAACAATAAGATAAGTGGTAAAATTTATGACGAAGAGGAATATGTAGTGACGTCAGCGTTATATAAACATGATGTCAACGTTTATGGAAGGAAATTGAAGTTCATTAATGGTTATTTATACTTTATCAGACACCTAAAGTGTTGACAAAACTACAATGCACGAAAGGCATAAATTTAATAAAACCAAGCTTGTCTTTTCAAAACTTTGTTGTGCGACTACAAGTAATTTAGATGAGCAAAAATATACGATTACAAACTTATTGGAAATACATATATCCGAAATGAAATGTAAGAGTGGTAGCGTATGTGTTAAAGTTAAATGTGGGTGTGGCATTGTATATCGTAATGTCAATTATTAGTGTGACAGTGTGTTGTGTTAAAGTAAATTGTTAGTGTGACAGTGTATTGTGTTAAAGTTAATTGTTGGAGTGACAGTGTGTTGTGTTAAAGTTATGTGTTGGTGTGACAGTGTGTTGTGTTAAAGTTATGTGTTGGTGTGACAGTGTGTTGTGTTAAAGTTAATTTTTGGTGTGACAGTGTGTTGTGTTAAAGTAAATTGTTGGTGTGACAGTGTGTTGTGTTAAAGTTAATTGTTGTTGTGACAGTGTGTTGTGTTAAAGTTAATTGTTGGTGTGACAGTGTGTTGTGTTAAAGTTAATTGTTTGTTATGTGACAGTGTGTTGTGTTAAAGTTAATTGTTGGTGTGACAGTGTGTTGTTTTAAAGGTAATTGTTGGTGTGACAGTGTGTTGTGCTAAATTTAATTGTTGGTGTGACAGTGTGTTGTGTTAAAGTTAATTGTTGTTATGACAGTGTGTTGTGTTAAAGTTAATTGTTGGTGTAACAGTGTGTTGTGTTAAAGTTAATTGTTGGTGTGACAGTGTGTTGTGTTAAAGTTAATATTTGTTGTGACAGTGTGTTGTGACAGTGTGTTGTGTTAAAGTTAATTGTTGGTGTGACAGTGTGTTGTGTTAAAGTTAATTGTTGTTGTGACAGTGTGTTGTGTTAAAGTTAATTGTTGTTGTGACAGTGTGTTGTGTTAAAGTTAATTGTTGTTGTGACAGTATATTGTGTTAAAGTTAATTGTTATTTGTGACAGTGTGTTGTGTTAAAATTAATTTTGTTGTGACAGTGTGTTGTGTTAAAGTTAATTGTTGGTGTGACAGTGTGTTGTGTTAAAGTTAATTGTTGGTGTGACAGTCTATTGTGTTAAAGTTAATTGTTGTTGTGACAGTGTGTTGTGTTAAAGTTAATTGTTGGTGTGACAGTGTGTTGTGTTAAAGTTAATTTGTTATTTGTGACAGTGTGTTGTGTTAAAGTTAATTGTTATTTGTGACAGTGTGTTGTGTTAAAGTTAATTGTTATTTGTGACAGTATATTGTGTTAAAGTTAATTGTTGTTGTGACAGTGTGTTGTGTTAAAATTAATTGTTGTTGTGACAGTGTGTTGTGTTAAAGTTAATTGTTGGTGTGACAGTGTGTTGTGTTAAAGTTAATTGTTGGTGTGACAGTCTATTGTGTTAAAGTTTATTGCTGGTGTGACAGTGTGTTGTGTTAAAGTTAATTATTTATTTGTGACAGTGTGTTGTGTTAAAGTTAATTGTTGTTGTGACAGTGTGTTGTGTTAAAGTTAATTATTTATTTGTTGTGACAGTGTGTTGTGTTAAAGTTAATTGTTGTTGTGACAGTGTGTTGTGTTAAAATTAATTGTTGTTGTGACAGTGTGTTGTGTTAAAGTTAATTGTTGGTGTGACAGTGTGTTGTGTTAAAGTTAATTGTTGGTGTGACAGTGTGTTGTGTTAAAGTTTATTACTGGTGTGACAGTGTGTTGTGTTAAAGTTAATTGTTGTTGTGACAGTGTGTTGTGTTAAAGTTAATTGTTGTTGTGACAGTGTGTTGTGTTAAAGTTAATTGTTGTTGTGACAGTGTGTTGTGTTAAAATTAATTGTTGTTGTGACAGTGTGTTGTGTTAAAGTTAATTGTTGGTGTGACAGTGTGTTGTGTTAAAGTTAATTGTTGGTGTGACAGTGTGTTGTGTTAAAGGTAATTGTTGGTGTGACAGTGTGTTGTGTTAAAGTTGATTGTTGTTGTGACAGTGTGTTGTGTTAAAATTAATTATTTGTTGTGACAGTGTGTTGTGTTAAAGTTAATTGTTGGTGTGACAGTGTGTTGTGTTAAAGTTAATTGTTGGTGTGACAGTGTGTTGTGTTAAAGTTAATTGTTGATGTGACAGTGTGTCGTGGTAAAATTAATTGTTGTTGTGCCAGTGTGTCGTGGTAAAATTAATTGTTGTTGTGACAGTGTGTCGTGGTAAAATTAATTGTTGTTGTGACAGTGTGTTGTGTTAAAGTTAATTGTTGGTGTGACAGTGTGTTGTTTTAAAGGTAATTGTTGGTGTGACAGTGTGTTGTGCTAAATTTAATTGTTGGTGTGACAGTGTGTTGTGTTAAAGTTAATTGTTGGTGTGACAGTGTGTTGTGTTAAAGTTAATTGTTGTTGTGACAGTGTGTTGTGTTAAAGTTAATTGTTGTTGTGACAGTGTGTTGTGTTAAAGTTAATTGTTGTTGTGACAGTATATTGTGTTAAAGTTAATTGTTGTTGTGACAGTGTGTTGTGTTAAAGTTAATTGTTGGTGTGACAGTGTGTTGTGTTAAAGTTAATTGTTGGTGTGACAGTCTATTGTGTTAAGGTTAATTGTTGGTGTGACAGTGTGTTGTGTTAAAGTTAATTGTTGTTGTGACAGTGTGTTGTGTTAAAGTTAATTGTTGTTGTGACAGTGTGTTGTGTTAAAGTTAATTGTTGTTGTGACAGTGTGTTGTGTTAAAGTTAATTGTTGTTGTGACAGTGTGTTGTGTTAAAGTTTATTACTGGTGTGACAGTGTGTTGTGTTAAAGTTAATTGTTGGTGTGACAGTGTGTTGTGTTATAGTTTATTACTGGTGTGACAGTGTGTTGTGTTAAAGTTAATTGTTGTTGTGACAGTGTGTTGTGTTAAAGTTAATTGTTGTTGTGACAGTGTGTTGTGTTAAAATTAATTGTTGTTGTGACAGTGTGTTGTGTTAAAGTTAATTGTTGGTGTGACAGTGTGTTGTGTTAAAGTTAATTGTTGGTGTGACAGTGTGTTGTGGTAAAATTAATTGTTGGAGTGATAGTGTGTTGTGTTAAAGGTAATTGTTGGTGTGACAGTGTGTTGTGCTAAATTTAATTGTTGGTGTGACAGTGTGTTGTGTTAATGCTAATTGTTGTGACAGTGTGTTGTGTTAAAGTTAATTGTTGTTATGACACTGTGTTGTGTTAAAGATAATTGTTGGTGTGACAGTGTGTTGTGTTGAAGTTAATTGTTGTTGTGGCAGTGTTGTGTTAAAGATAATTGTTGGTGTGACAGTGTGTTGTGTTAAGTTCATTGTTGTTATGACAGTGTGTTGTGTTAAAGTTAATTGTTGGTGTGACAGTGTGTTGTGTTAAAGTTAATTGTTGGTGTGACAGTGTGTTGTGGTAAAATTAATTGTTGGAGTGATAGTGTGTTGTGTTAAAGGTAATTGTTTTTGTGACAGTTTGTTGTGTTAAAGTTAATTGTTGGTGTGAGAGTGTGTTGTGTTAAGGTTAATTGTTGTTGTGACAGTGTGTGTTGTGTTAAAGTTAATTATTTGTTGTGACAGTGTGTTGTGTTAAAATTAATTATTGTGTGACAGTGTGTTGTGTTAAAGTTTATTACTGGTGTGACAGTGTGTTGTGTTAAAGTTAATTGTTGGTGTGACAGTGTGTTGTGTTAAAGTTTATTACTGGTGTGACAGTGTGTTGTGTTAAAGTTAATTGTTTGTTATGACAGTGTGTTTGTGTTAAAGATAATTGTTGGTGTGACAGTGTGTTGTGTTAAAGTTAATTGTTGTTGTGACAGTGTTGTGTTAAAGATAATTGTTGGTGTGACAGTGTGTTGTGTTAAAGGTAATTGTAGTTACGACAGTGTGTTGTGTTAAAGTTAATTGTTGTTATGACAGTGTGTTGGGTTAAAGTTAATTGTTGTTATGACAGTGTGTTGTGTTAAAGTTAATTGTTGGTGTGACAGTGTGTTGTGTTAAAGTTAATTGTTGGTGTGACAGTGTGTTGTGTTAAAGTTAATTGTTGATGTGACAGTGTGTCGTGGTAAAATTAATTGTTTTTGTGATAGTGTGTTGTGTTAAAGTTAATTGTTGGTGTGACAGTGTGTTGTGGTAAAATTAATTGTTGGAGTGATAGTGTGTTGTGTTAAAGGTAATTGTTGGTGTGACAGTGTGTTGTGCTAAATTTAATTGTTGGTGTGACAGTGTGTTGTGTTAAAGTTAATTGTTGTTATGACAGTGTGTTGTGTTAAAGTTAATTGTTGGTGTGACAGTGTGTTGTGGTAAAATTAATTATTTGGAGTCATAGTAGGTTGTGTTAAAGGTAATTGTTGGGTGTGACAGTGTGTTGTGCTAAATTTAATTGTTGGTGTGACAGTGTGTTGTGTTAATACTAATTATTTGTGACAGTGTGTTGTGTTAAAGTTAATTATTTGTTATGACAGTGTGTTGTGTTAAAGATAATTGTTGGTGTGACAGTGTGTTTGTGTTAAAGTTAATTGTTATTTGTGACAGTGTTGTGTTAAAGATAATTGTTGGTGTGACAGTGTGTTGTGTTAAAGGTAATTGTAGTTATGACAGTGTGTTGTGTTAAAGTTAATTGTTGGTGTGACAGTGTGTTGTGTTAAAGTTAATTGTTGGTGTGACAGTGTGTTGTGGTAAAATTAATTGTTGGAGTGATAGTGTGTTGTGTTAAAGTTAATTGTTGTTATGACAGTGTGTTGTGTTAAAGTTAATTGTTGGTGTGACAGTGTGTTGTGTTAAAGTTAATTGTTGGTGTGACAGTGTGTTGTGGTAAAATTAATTGTTGGAGTCATAGTGAGGTTGTGTTAAAGGTAATTGTTGGTGTGACAGTGTGTTGTACTAAATTTAATTGTTGGTGTGACAGTGTGTTGTGTTAAAGTTAATTGTTGTTATGACAGTGTGTTGTGTTAAAAGTTAATTGTTGGTGTGACAGTGTGTTGTGGTAAAATTAATTGTTGGAGTCATAGTGAGTTGTGTTAAAGGTAATTGTTGGTGTGACAGTGTGTTGTGCTAAATTTAATTGTTGGTGTGACAGTGTGTTGTGTTAATACTAATTATTTGTGACAGTGTGTTGTGTTAAAGTTAATTATTTGTTATGACAGTGTGTTGTGTTAAAGATAATTATTGGTGTGACAGTGTGTTGTGTTAAAGTTAATTGTTATTTGTGACAGTGTTGTGTTAAAGATAATTGTTGGTGTGACAGTGTGTTGTGTTAAAGTAATTGTAGTTATGACAGTGTGTTGTGTTAAAGTTAATTGTTGGTGTGACAGTGTGTTGTGTTAAAGTTAATTGTTGGTGTGACAGTGTGTTGTGGTAAAATTAGTATTGTTGGAGTGATAGTGTGTTGTGTTAAAGTTAATTATTTATTTATGACAGTGTGTTGTGTTAAAAGTTAATTGTTGGTGTGTGACAGTGTGTTGTGTTAAAGTTAATTGTTGGTGTGACAGTGTATTTGTGGTAAAATTAATTGTTGGAGTCATAGTGAGTTGTGTTAAAGGTAATTGTTGGTGTGACAGTGTGTTGTGCTAAATTTAATTGTTGGTGTAGCAGTGTGTTGTGTTAATACTAGTATTTGTGACAGTGTGTTGTGTTAAAGTTAATTATTTGTTATGACAGTGTGTTGTGTTAAAGATAATTGTTGGTGTGACAGTGTGTTTGTGTTAAAGTTAATTATTTGTTGTGACAGTGTTGTGTTAAAGATAATTGTTGGTGTGACAGTGTGTTGTGTTAAAGGTAATTGTAGTTATGACAGTGTGTTGTGTTAAAGTTAATTGTTGGTGTGACAGTGTGTTGTGTTAAAGTTAATTGTTGGTGTGACAGTGTGTTGTGGTAAAATTAATTGTTGGAGTGATAGTGTGTTGTGTTAAAGGTAATTGTTGGTGTGACAGTGTGTTGTGCTAAATTTAATTATTGGTGTGACAGTGTGTTGTGTTAATGCTAATTGTTGTTGTGACAGTGTGTTGTGGTAAAATTAATTGTTGTTATGACAGTGTGTTGGGTTAAAGTTAATTGTTGTTAAGACAGTGTGTTGTGTTAAAGTTAATTGTTGGTGTGACAGTGTGTTGTGTTAAAGTTAATTGTTGGTGTGACAGTGTGTTGTGTTAAAGTTAATTGTTGATGTGACAGTGTGTCGTGGGAAAATTAATTGTTGGTGTGACCGTGTGTTGTGGTATAATTAATTGTTGGAGTGATAGTATGTTGTGTTAAAGGTAATTGTTGGTGTGACAGTGTGTTGTGCTAAATTTAATTGTTGGTGTGACAGTGTGTTGTGTTAAAGTTAATTATTTGTTTAAGACAGTGTGTTGTGTTAAAGTTAATTGTTGGTGTGACAGTGTGTTGTGTTAAAGTTAATTGTTGGTGTGACAGTGTGTTGTGTTAAAGTTAATTGTTGATGTGACAGTGTGTCGTGGGAAAATTAATTGTTGGTGTGACCGTGTGTTGTGGTATAATTAATTGTTGGTGTGACAGTGTGTTGTGTTAAAGTTAATTGTTGGTGTGACAGTGTGTTGTGTTAAAGTTAATTGTTGGTGTGACAGTGTGTTGTGGTAAAATTAATTGTTGGAGTGATAGTGTGTTGTGTTAAACGTAATTGTTTTTGTGACAGTGTGTTGTGTTGAGGTTAATTGTTGTTGTGACAGTGTGTTGTGTTAAAGTTAATTGTTGGTGTGACAGTGTGTTGTGTTAAAGTTAATTGTTGGTGTGACAGTGTGTTGTGTTGAAGTTAATTATTTATTTGTGGCAGTGTTGTGTTAAAGATAATTATTGGTGTGACAGTGTGTTGTGTTAAGTTCATTGTTGTTATGACAGTGTGTGTTGTGTTAAAGTTAATTGTTGGTGTGACAGTGTGTTGTGTTAAAGTTAATTGTTGGTGTGACAGTGTGTTGTGGTAAAATTAATTGTTGGAGTGATAGTGTGTTGTGTTAAAGGTAATTGTTTTTGTGACAGTTTGTTGTGTTAAAGTTAATTGTTGGTGTGAGAGTGTGTTGTGTTAAGGTTAATTGTTGTTGTGACAGTGTGTTGTGTTAAAGTTAATTGTTGTTGTGACAGTGTGTTGTGTTAAAATTAATTGTTATTGTGACAGTGTGTTGTGTTAAAGTTTATTACTGGTGTGACAGTGTGTTGTGTTAAAGTTAATTGTTGGTGTGACAGTGTGTTGTGTTAAAGTTTATTACTGGTGTGACAGTGTGTTGTGTTAAAGTTAATTGTTGTTATGACAGTGTGTTGTGTTAAAGATAATTGTTGGTGTGACAGTGTGTTGTGTTAAAGTTAATTGTTGTTGTGACAGTGTTGTGTTAAAGATAATTGTTGGTGTGACAGTGTGTTGTGTTAAAGGTAATTGTAGTTACGACAGTGTGTTGTGTTAAAGTTAATTGTTGTTATGACAGTGTGTTGGGTTAAAGTTAATTGTTGTTATGACAGTGTGTTGTGTTAAAGTTAATTGTTGGTGTGACAGTGTGTTGTGTTAAAGTTAATTGTTGGTGTGACAGTGTGTTGTGTTAAAGTTAATTGTTGATGTGACAGTGTGTCGTGGTAAAATTAATTGTTTTTGTGATAGTGTGTTGTGTTAAAGTTAATTGTTGGTGTGACAGTGTGTTGTGGTAAAATTAATTGTTGGAGTGATAGTGTGTTGTGTTAAAGGTAATTGTTGGTGTGACAGTGTGTTGTACTAAATTTAATTGTTGGTGTGACAGTGTGTTTGTGTTAAAAGTTAATTGTTGGTGTGACAGTGTGTTGTGTTAAAGTTAATTGTTGGTGTGACAGTGTGTTGTGGTAAAATTAATTGTTGGAGTCATAGTGAGTTGTGTTAAAGGTAATTGTTGGTGTGACAGTGTGTTGTGCTAAATTTAATTGTTGGTGTAGCAGTGTGTTGTGTTAATACTAATTATTTGTGACAGTGTGTTGTGTTAAAGTTAATTATTTGTTATGACAGTGTGTTGTGTTAAAGATAATTGTTGGTGTGACAGTGTGTTGTGTTAAAGTTAATTGTTGTTGTGACAGTGTTGTGTTAAAGATAATTGTTGGTGTGACAGTGTGTTGTGTTAAAGGTAATTGTAGTTATGACAGTGTGTTGTGTTAAAGTTAATTGTTGGTGTGACAGTGTGTTGTGTTAAAGTTAATTGTTGGTGTGACAGTGTGTTGTGGTAAAATTAATTGTTGGAGTGATAGTGTGTTGTGTTAAAGGTAATTGTTGGTGTGACAGTGTGTTGTGTGCTAAATTTAATTATTGGTGTGACAGTGTGTTGTGTTAATACTAATATTGTATTTATTTGTGACAGTGTGTTGTGGTAAAATTAATTATTTGTTATGACAGTGTGTTGGGTTAAAGTTAATTGTTGTTAAGACAGTGTGTTGTGTTAAAGTTAATTGTTGGTGTGACAGTGTGTTGTGTTAAAGTTAATTGTTGGTGTGACAGTGTGTTGTGTTAAAGTTAATTGTTGATGTGACAGTGTGTCATTAGGAAAAAATTAATTGTTGGTGTGACCGTGTGTTGTGGTATAATTAATTGTTGGGTGATAGTATGTTGTGTTAAAGGTAATTGTTGGTGTGACAGTGTGTTGTGCTAAATTTAATTGTTGGTGTGACAGTGTATTTGTGTTAAAGTTAAGTATTTGTTAAGACAATTATGTTGTGTTAAAGTTAATTATTGGTGTGACAGTGTGTTGTGTTAAAGTTAATTGTTGGTGTGACAGTGTGTTGTGTTAAAGTTAATTGTATTGATGTGACAGTGTGTCATTGGGAAAATTAATTGTTGGTGTGACCGTGTGTTGTGGTATAATTAATTGTTGGTGTGACAGTGTGTTTGTATTAAAGTTAATTGTTGGTGTGACAGTGTGTTGTGTTAAAGTTAATTGTTGGTGTGACAGTGTATTTGTGGTAAAATTAATTGTTGGAGTGATAGTGTGTTGTGTTAAACGTAATTGTTTTTTGTGACAGTGTGTTGTGTTGAGGTTAATTGTTGTTGTGACAGTGTGTTGTGTTAAAGTTAATTGTTGGTGTGACAGTGTGTTGTGTTAAAGTTAATTGTTGGTGTGACAGTGTGTTGTGTTAAAGTTAATTATTTATTTGTGACAGTGTGTTTGTGTTAAAGTTAATTGTTGTTGTGACAGTGTGTTGTGTTAAAGTTAATTATTTATTTGTGACAGTGTGTTGTGTTAAAGTTAATTGTTGTTGTGACAGTGTGTTGTGTTAAAGTTAATTTTATTTGTGACAGTGTGTTTGTGTTAAAGTTAATTGTTGTTATTTGTGACAGTGTTTGTGTTAAAGTTAGTTGTTGGTGTGACAGTGTTGTGTTAAAGTTAATTATTGGTGTGACAGTGTATTTGTATTAAAGTTAATTGTTGTTATGACAGTGTGTTGTGTTAATACTAATTATTTATTTGTGACAGTGTGTTGTGGTAAAATTAATTATTTATTTGTGACAGTGTGTTGTGTTAAAGTTAATTGTTGTTGTGACAGTGTGTTGTGTTAAAGTTTATTGTTGGTGTGACAGTGTGTCGTGTTAAAGTTAATTGTTGATGTGACAGTGTGTCGTGGTAAAATTAATTGTTGGAGTGATAGTGTGTTGTGTTAAAGGTAATTGTTGGTGTGACAGTGTATTTGTACTAAATTTAATTATTGGTGTGACAGTGTGTTTGTGTTAATACTAATTGTTGTTGTGACAGTGTATTTGTGGTAAAATTAATTGTTGTTATGACAGTGTGTTGGGTTAAAGTTAATTGTTGTTAAGACAGTGTGTTGTGTTAAAGTTAATTGTTGGTGTGACAGTGTGTTGTGTTAAAGTTAATTGTTGGTGTGACAGTGTGTTGTGTTAAAGTTAATTGTTGATGTGACAGTGTGTCATTGGGAAAATTAATTGTTGGTGTGACCATTGTGTTGTGGTATAATTAATTGTTGGAGTGATAGTATGTTGTGTTAAAGGTAATTGTTGGTGTGACAGTGTGTTGTGCTAAATTTAATTGTTGGTGTGACAGTGTGTTGTGTTAAAGTTAATTGTTGTTAAGACAGTGTGTTGTGTTAAAGTTAATTGTTGGTGTGACAGTGTGTTGTGTTAAAGCTAATTGTTGGTGTGACAGTGTGTTGTGTTAAAGTTAATTGTTGATGTGACAGTGTGTCGTGGGAAAATTAATTGTTGGTGTGACCGTGTGTTGTGGTATAATTAATTGTTGGTGTGACAGTGTGTTGTGTTAAAGTTAATTGTTGGTGTGACAGTGTGTTGTGTTAAAGTTAATTGTTGGTGTGACAGTGTGTTGTGGTAAAATTAATTGTTGGAGTGATAGTGTGTTGTGTTAAACGTAATTGTTTTTGTGACAGTGTGTCGTGTTAAGGTTAATTGTTGTTGTGACAGTGTGTTGTGTTAAAGTTAATTGTTGGTGTTACAGTGTGTTGTGTTAAAGTTAATTGTTGGTGTGACAGTGTGTTGTGTTAAAGTTAATTGTTGTTGTGACAGTGTGTTGTGTTAAAGTTAATTGTTGTTGTGACAGTGTGTTGTGTTAAAGTTAATTATTTATTTGTGACAGTGTGTTGTGTTAAAGTTAATTGTTATTTGTGACAGTGTGTTGTGTTAAAGTTAATTGTTGTTGTGACAGTGTGTTGTATTAAAGATAATTGTTATTTGTGACAGTGTGTTGTGTTAAAGTTAATTGTTTGTTGTGACAGTGTTGTGTTAAAGTTAATTGTTGGTGTGACAGTGTTGTGTTAAAGTTAATTGTTGGTGTGACAGTGTGTGTTGTGTTAAAGTTAATTGTTGTTATGACAGTGTGTTGTGTTAATACTAATTGTTGTTTGTGACAGTGTGTTGTGGTAAAATTAATTATTTGTTGTGACAGTGTATGTTGTGTTAAAGTTAATTGTTATTTGTGACAGTGTGTTGTGTTAAAGTTTATTGTTGGTGTGACAGTGTGTCGTGTTAAAGTTAGTATTTGTTATGACAGTGTGTTGGGTTAAAGTTAATTGTTGTTAAAGACAGTGTGTTGTGTTAAAGTTAATTGTTGGTGTGACAGTGTGTTGTGTTAAAGTTAATTGTTGGTGTGACAGTGTGTTGTGTTAAAGTTAATTGTTGATGTGACAGTGTGTCATTAGGAGAAAATTAATTGTTGGTGTGACCGTGTGTTGTGGTATAATTAATTGTTGGGTGATAGTATGTTGTGTTAAAGGTAATTGTTGGTGTGACAGTGTGTTGTACTAAATTTAATTATTGGTGTGACAGTGTGTTGTGTTAAAGTTAATTATTTGTTAAGACAGTGTGTTGTGTTAAAGTTAATTGTTGGTGTGACAGTGTGTTGTGTTAAAGTTAATTGTTGGTGTGACAGTGTGTTGTGTTAAAGTTAATTGTTGATGTGACAGTGTGTCGTGGGAAAATTAATTGTTGGTGTGACCGTGTGTTGTGGTATAATTAATTGTTGGTGTGACAGTGTGTTGTGTTAAAGTTAATTGTTGGTGTGACAGTGTGTTGTGTTAAAGTTAATTGTTGGTGTGACAGTGTGTTGTGGTAAAATTAATTGTTGGAGTGATAGTGTGTTGTGTTAAACGTAATTGTTTTTTTGTGACAGTGTGTTGTGTTAAGGTTAATTGTTGTTGTGACAGTGTGTTGTGTTAAAGTTAATTGTTGGTGTGACAGTGTGTTGTGTTAAAGTTAATTGTTGGTGTGACAGTGTGTTGTGTTAAAGTTAATTGTTGTTGTGACAGTGTGTTGTGTTAAAGTTAATTGTTGTTGTGACAGTGTGTTGTGTTAAAGTTAATTGTTATTTGTGACAGTGTGTTGTGTTAAAGTTAATTGTTGTTGTGACAGTGTGTTGTGTTAAAGTTAATTGTTGTTGTGACAGTGTGTTGTGTTAAAGATAATTGTTGTTGTGACAGTGTGTTGTGTTAAAGTTAATTGTTGTTGTGACAGTGTTGTGTTAAAGTTAATTGTTGGTGTGACAGTGTTGTGTTAAAGTTAATTGTTGGTGTGACAGTGTGTTGTGTTAAAGTTAATTGTTGTTATGACAGTGTGTTGTGTTAATGCTAATTGTTGTTGTGACAGTGTGTTGTGGTAAAATTAATTGTTGTTGTGACAGTGTGTTGTGTTAAAGTTAATTGTTGTTGTGACAGTGTGTTGTGTTAAAGTTTATTGTTGGTGTGACAGTGTGTCGTGTTAAAGTTAATTGTTGATGTGACAGTGTGTCGTGGTAAAATTAATTGTTGTTGTGACAGTGTGTTGTGTTAAAGTTAATTGTTGGTGTAACAGAATGTTGTGGTAAAATTAATTGTTGGTGTGACAGTGTGTTGTGGTAAAATTAATTGTTGGTGTGACATTGTATGTCAAAACTTGAAATGAATAACTGGTACAATAATTATCTTGCAGGACCACATTTACGTTGATAACGCGCCTGCTGTCTGTTGAGACCCAGAATCGAATCCAGGCAACGATTAACATAGAAAATGTTTCTTTTCTAGACTTCACTGAAGGTGGCAGTACATTAGCAGCCGAAATGTTCGATAAAAACTTAGTAGTAAGTAGTATCTAGTTCTAAAATTTAACAATAGGACTTAGGTGACCCTATAAGCTGGTAACAATGACAACTGTTTCTGTGTGACCACTTTCATACACTGTGATGTTGTGGGTCAACAGAGAATATTATGAACTAAGTTGATGTCTAATATGAAGAGTAATTTATGCAAAATATTTTAAAAATAACTTAAAAGTCCTACAATGATAATAAATGATTATTATAGGATTGAACCATATAATAAAAATGTCAATAAACATTTTTGCTATAAACCTATTGGAACTTATTGTATAAAGAAATAAGATGTTTTCGTATTTTCTTTTGTGTTTCATTTTGCTTTTAAGTTACGTGTATTATTTCATTTTTCTCTATTGTTTTATCTGAATCTTGTTTTATTTGTATTGTCTTCGTTCTTTTATCTGGACCTTGTTTTATTTATATTACTCTGTTCTCTTATCTGGATCTCCTGTTATTTGTAATGTCTCTATTGTTTTATCTGGATCTTGTTTTATTTGTATTGTCTCTGTTCTTTTATCTGGATCTTATTTTATTTGTACTATGTCTATTGTTTTATTTGGATCTTGTTTTATTTCTACTGTCTCTAATGTTTTATCTGGATCTTGTTTTATTTGTATTATCTTTATTGTTTTATCTGGTTCTTGTTTTATTTGTAATGTCTCTGTTTTATTTGTAATGTCTCTATTGTTTTGTTTGGATCTTGGTTTATTTGCATTGTCTCATTTTTTTAACTGGATCTTGTTTTATTTCTAATGCATCTATTGTTTTCTCTGAATCTTTTTTATTTGTATTGTTTTATTTGGATATTGTTATATTTGTAATATGTTTATTGATTTATCTGAATCTTGTTTTATTTGTATTGTCTCTGTTCTTTTATCTGGATCATATTTTCTTTGTAACGTCTCTATTATTTTATTTGGATCTTGTTTTATTTGTCTTCTCTCTGTTCTCTTCTCTGGTCTTGTTTTATTTGTAATGTCTCTATTGTTTTATTTGGATCTTGTTTTATTTGTAATGTCTCTATTGTTTTGTTTGGATCTTGGTTTATTCGCATTATCTCATTTCTTTTATCTGGATCTTGTTTTATTTCTAATGCATCTATTGTTTTGTCTGAATCTTTTTTATTTGTATTGTTTTATTTGGATATTGTTATATTTGTAATATGTTTATTGTTTTATCTGAATCTTGTTTTACTTGTATTGTTTCCGTTCTTTTATCTGGACCTTGTTTCATTTGTATTGTCTGTGTTGATTTGTCTGAATCTTTTTTATTTGTATTGTCTCTGTTTTTATCTGAATCTTGTTTTATTTGTATTGTCTCTGTTGTTTTATCTAATTCTTTTATTTGTATTATCTTTATTGTTTTATCTAAATCTTGTTTTACTTGTATTGTCTCCGTTCTTTTATCTTGATCTTGTTTATTTATATTGTCTGCGTTGTTTTATCTGAATCTTGTTTGTGTTGTTTTATCTGAATCTTGTTTTATTTGTATTGTCTGTGTTGTTTTATCTGAATCTTGTTTTATTTGTATTGTCTCTTTTGTATCTAAATCTTGTTTTATTTGTATTGTCTGTGTTGTTTTATCTGAATCTTGTTTTATTTGTATTGTCTTTGTTGTTTTATTTGAATCTTGTTTTATTTGTATTGTCTGTGTTGTTTTATTTGAATCTTGTTTTATTTGTATTGTCTGTGTTGTTTTATCTAAATCTTGTTTTATTTGTATTGTTTGTGTTGTTTTATCTAAATCTTGTTTTATTTGTATTGTCTGTGTTGTTTTATCTGAATCTTGTTTTATTTGTATTGTCTGTGTTGTTTTATCTGAATCTTGTTTTATTTGTATTGTCTTTGTTGTTTTATCTGAATCTTGTTTTATTTGTATTGTCTGTGTTGTTTTATTTGAATCTTGTTTTATTTGTATTGTCTGTGTTGTTTTATCTAAATCTTGTTTTATCTGAATCTTGTTTGTGTTGTTTTATCTGAATCTTGTTTTATTTGTATTGTCTGTGTTGTTTTATCTGAATCTTGTTTTATTTGTATTGTCTCTTTTGTATCTAAATCTTGTTTTATTTGTATTGTCTGTGTTGTTTTATCTGAATCTTGTTTTATTTGTATTGTCTTTGTTGTTTTATTTGAATCTTGTTTTATTTGTATTGTCTGTGTTGTTTTATCTAAATCTTGTTTTATTTGTATTGTCTGTGTTGTTTTATTTGAATCTTGTTTTATTTGTATTGTCTGTGTTGTTGTATCTGAATCTTGTTTTATTTGTATTGTCTTTGTTGTTGCATCTGAATCTTGTTTTATTTGTATTGTCTGTGTTGTTTTATCTAAATCTGGTTTATTTGTATTGTTTGTGTTGTTTTATCTAAATCTTGTTTTATTTGTATTGTCTGTGTGATATAATGATATTTGATTGATATTAAAAAACAACACATTTTTCACTGGAAAGTCTGACGATACCAGGTGGCTGAATGAGCCCGGATGTTGCACGAGAGACCACGTGGCCACTAAATATTGCCGATGTTCTGCAGCTTACATAGTACCTTGTGCTTTCACTCATATATTCTTATAATATAAAATACGATCCCTTTCATGGAAACCTTACTAATGAGGGTGCGTAGTTTGTGGTTTTAATACTATGGAATAAAGATATATTTAAAGTATATCTTGAAGTTCACTAACAAACAAACCTTGTAATTAATGTCAGTCGTCCTAGTTCTAAAGACAGAAATAAAATATAAATAATGTTTAGAAACAACATTACCGTACAGAACCAACATAGAATCATTCTAACAAACTTATCGTTCGAACGTCACACATCATATTACCGGATTATCACCGTACAGAAACATCATAAATTTAATCTAACAAACTTATCGTCCGAACGTCACACATCTCTTACCGGATTATCACCGTATAGAAACAACATAGAATCAATTTAACAAACTTATCGTTCGAACGTCACACATCTCTTACCGGATTATCACCGTATAGAAACAACATAGAATCAATTTAACAAACTTATCGTTCGAACGTCACACATCTCTTACCGGATTATCACCGTACAGAAACAACATAGAATCAATCTAACAAAGTTATGGTTGGAACTTCACACATCATATTAACGGATTATCTACGTACTGAAACAACATATTGGGTTGAGGAATAATTCGTGAGCGTTTTTTCAAGTTAAAAAAATATATTCATAAATGAAACGCTTTCGCAAAATATTTCATGTCATTTGGTAGATAATTTTTTGCTCTAATAGATGGTGTGTTTGATTTTAATATGTCTTTAATTTTTGCTTTCATTTTCAGCTCATTAAATGGAATGTCAAGTGGACAAAATCGAGCATTTTCGACACCATCTGCTTTTCGCATTTAATTTCTTGCAATTTCGTTTACAACAATGCATACTATATACCTAGGTATTACATGAAATAAAGTATCATGATAAATGTTTTGGGTGTAATGTGTTCATGCATTGAAGTATTGTATAGTCTTGCATGTAATGCTTGAATGAGATTATTTAAAAACGCTCACGAATTATTCCTCAACCTAATAGAATCGAGCTAACAAACTTATCGTTGGAATATCACACGTGATATTAACTAGGTTCTGTTGACTTTATAGCTTAATAACAAATTTTAGAGGAAAAATATTCCATTTCTATTACTGCTCCTGGAACTATTTCTAACATCGTAGGACACGCTTAATTTGATGGTCTGGAAAAAGGTATTGTTAGAAATTATTTTTGTATTAAACTTCTGCGATCTCCTACCACAGAATCTTGATATATGGGCTTCAACTATTAAGTTGAAACTTATCAAAAAATGATACTTCAATGAATCTTTTTAAAGGGAATCAGTATGGAAGATCTTGTGACATCACTTCCTTCAGTCTCATAAAAAAACTTCAATTACGTTTGAGATGTAGCTTGAAATTATTGTTTGTTATCATCCTAACGAGATATACTTAACCTAATACCAAGGGAGGTTTTTGATTCTCTTTCGTAAACACAGCCTTACGTTTTGTGGACGAAGTAGTTGTTTCGGTTTGCCTTTGATTTTGGATTTTAAACTTTGTTGTGCAAGCGGTTCTGGTTATATTGTAAAATATGAATTTTCTTGTTTGAACTATTACTCCCTCTGTCTCTAAACCGTTTAAAAAACTCGCAAATCACATATCAATCCTTGCAATCGCTTCCTATGTTTATTCAACATAAGACTATTTGTAATAACGTTATATCTATGAATAGTTGAAAATTCGTGATGAAGTAACTATGTACATTTGATGACATCAATGTCTCATTTGTTGTAAAACGTTATTGTGGTACCAGCCTTGTACCTGCTACAACACATACCATTGTGGTACCACTCTTGCACCTGTTACAACACACATCATTGTGGTACCAGTCTTGTACCTGCTACAACACATACCGTTGTGGTACTAGTCTTGTACCTGTTACAACACACATCATTGTGATAATAGTCTCGCATCTGTTAGAACACATATAATTATGGTACCAGTTTCACATTTGTTACAACACGCTGTTCCTTTAGCATTTACAAATCCTTTACGATACCCCCAGTAGCATAGTGGTATGTCTGCGGACTTACAACGCTCGATCCCGCGGTGGGACAGCGATAATTCTTCGCATTTATAATGTTAGGGTCATGGGTTTGATTTCCCTAGGTATACAAATTAGATAGCCCAATGTGGCTTTGCTATAAGAAGACATACATACATACATACAAAGGCGCCCGTGGTGAGCAGAGCACAGACAGCCCGTTGTGTGGCTTTGTGCTTAACTTCAACGTATCCTTCATGATGTAGATTTCGCTTTCTGCACATAACAGCTTTAACTTGTACAGTTTGTTAGACAGAATGTGATAGTTAAAAAAAGGATGGTGATTCCACATGAAATGTTTGTTTCTTGGATTTAAGATCAGTTTTATATTATAAAGAAGAGTTTTGTGATAGGTGTAGAATGTTAAAATACCTGAAAAAATAAACAAAGATCAACAATAGTTACTAACAGTTCTCACCCAGAACAAAACAAAGATGAACAATAGTTACTAACAGTTCTCGACCACAACAAAACAAACAAAGATCAACAATAGTTACTAACAGTTCTCACCCAGAACAAAACAAAGATGAACAATAGTTACTAACATTTCTCGACCACAACAAAACAAACAAAGATCAACAATAGTTACTAACAGTTCTCACCCAGAACAAAACAAAGATGAACAATAGTTACTAACATTTCTCGACCACAACAAAACAAACAAAGATCAACAATAGTTACTAACAGTTCTCAACCAGAACAAAACAAACAAAGATCAACAATAGTTACTAACAGTTTTAACCCAGAACAAAACAAACAAAGATCAACAATAGTTACTAACAGTTCTAACCCAGAACAAAACAAACAAAGATCAACAATAGTTACTAACAGTTCTCAACCAGAACAAAACAAACAAAGATCAACAATAGTTACTAACAGTTCTCAACTAGAACAAAACAAACAAAGATCAACAATAGTTACTAACAGTTCTCACCCAGAACAAAACAAACAAAGATAAACAGTAGTTACTAACAGTTCTCACCCAGAACAAAACAAAGATCAACAATAGTTACTAACAGTTCTCAACCAGAACAAAACAAACAAAGATCAAGAATAGTTACTAACAGTTCTCACCCAGAACAAAACAAACAAAGATCAACAATGATTACTAACAGTTCTCAACCAGAACAAAACAAACAAACAAAGATCAACAATGATTACTAACAGTTCTCAACCAGAACAAAACAAACAAACAAAGATCAACAATAGTTACTCCCTTAAATTATTGCTGTATAAAAACAGATATCGACCGGTAACGGTAATAAACAACTTTTGTATACTCGTGAGGAACTACTTGCTAGGGTAAATATTTGAGATCAAAACACTCGTTCGTAAATGTGGAGCTGAACGACCATTGGGCAACTTTGAGACTCAACTGGTGAAACAACTTCTGATTATTTTTATTATCAAACATTCTTAACTTGTGAGAGAAGGTGTAGTGGAACTTCTGTTGTAGCTATGTGATATGCGTCGTTATAGAATTCTGCCAAGTGGCACAGCGGACTTACAGCGATGGAAAGTGGGTTTCGATACCTTTAACTTCAAACAAATGAACTCGGTGGTGAATTCCTGTCTCTACTTTGTTCTCTTCGCGTGGTCAGTATCCTCATATGACCAAATCACTTAAATGGAATTGTCCTAAACACTGTTTCCCCATGACACAGCAGTACATCTGCGGGCTTACAAAACTAGAAATCGGTTTTCGATACCCGTGATGGGCAGAACACAGATAACCCATTATGTATCTTTGTGCTTAACTTCAAACAAACAAACCTAAACGCTGTAATGAGTTCCTGCATCAGCTGATATAAAAACATCATGTTTGAAAACAAGATATGAGATATTATGAAATTTTTATAGAGAAGTTATCATTAGAACGATTTTTCTTATAGTGGTCTGGCTAGGCCAGGTAGTTAAAGCGCTCGACTCTCAATATGGGGGTCGAAAGTTTGAATCCCCATCTCACTAAACATCTACGGTAAAATAGTAATCCAAGAGTTGGCTATCTTCCCCCTAGCCTTTCACTACTGAATTAGGGACGGCTAGCGCCCTCGAGTGGCTTTGCGCGAAATACAAAACAGATCGAACTAAATCATTGTTATTGAGTTCCCTCTGAGTTGATTCAGTAGAAGTTTATATTCACGATTTTCATACGTTACCACGGGAATAGACCAGACTGATGACGGTTACGTTATTTAACTGCTAGCCAGTTGAAGTAACCATTGTTGTTACAATTATGTTTACAAAGGATACAGACTTCCGGTATTGGTACAAGAAAAACTAATGTTGCTATGATTACTTGTGCACGGGATATGAATTTTCCTTGTCGAAATACTAGAAAGTTTCTGAGAAGTGAAAGGTCAAGTCATAAATGGATCCATGAGGTATTCAATATTACAAACAATAATAGCTTACATAGTATCTGTAAGATTCTAATTAACAAGGGACCATTCGATTTTCTGAAGTGAAACCTAGCGGTATGTTTGCTGACTTACAACGCTAGAAACCTGGTGGGCAGAGCTCAGATAGTCCCTTACGTATCTTTGTGCTTAATTACAAACAAATTTGTCTCAGAATGTTCATGTAAAAACTGGTACGCTTGTAGCTGGTCAACAGCTACGTTTGTTTGATCGAAAAGAGGGATTTGACTGTTACTATTGTATTGTCACATCTTCTAACCGCGTAGTGTGACTTAGCACTATAAACAAGAGGAAATCATGATACCTGCGGAACTTGAAATTATTTTAGGTTGGATTAGAGACCTTTCCTTCCATATTTATTAGCTATATTTTTGTGGGCCAACAATACGAAGCATGAGGCGCTTACACCTGATTGGATTATACTAATCATCAGGATGTTTACCAGCCCACCCTCAAATTAAGATTATTTCAGGCAGTATTAGAGTAAATTAAACTATGAGACTTTACACGTAATCAAATACATCAATCGAAATGGTTTGACCTCCTGAGCCCCAAACTGTAATTACCTCTTAGATCGGTCAAGAGATGAAGGAGTTATGAGCTAAAAGTTTGTACTTTTAAAAGAAACAACAAAAAACTCACAGCCGTTCAGCCGTAACTAAAAATGTAACGCAATCAAAAACTGAAACGGTGTAGATAGACCTTGCTTCAACTGAAGCGCCAAATTCCGTACAGATTTCAGTTTCTCGACGGTTTCGGTTATTTTCTATTCATTAGAATCTACAACTGATATTTGAAATTATTAACGCTCGTTGAATCTGTCTAAGAATGTAAAATAGATGTATTTTCAAGACGGCTAATGTGGGTATTAACACTTTTACTAATGAAGCAGAGAACAACATTTCGACCTTCTTGGGTCATCTTCAGTTTAACCAAGAGATAGTTTGCAACTGACTTTTGCCGAGCGCGTGTCTTGGGGACGAAAGTGTAAACGGGTACGGGATTGTAGGGGGCGTTGTAGTTGAATGTTAGGTTATTAATTAGTATAGGTATAAAAGTGTTCCTTTATACTGGTTTAATTTTGGTTTTAGTTGCTGTACAAGTAGGGCTTCTTTGATTTTGCGTTTGTTTATATATATCTCCCTACTTACTATCTGAGTGTTTTCTATGGTTATGTTGTGTTTATTTGATTTGCAGTGTTCAATAACGTGTGAACGTGTTTTTTGTGTTCTCTGAATCTGGTTTTCATTTTTCTGCTTGTTTCTCCAATATAGAAGTTGTGGCAATTGTTGCATTGTATTTTATAAATAATGTTGGTGTTGTGTTTGTCAATGCAGTTTTTAGACAGTATGGTCTTTAGTTTTGTACCGATTTTTGAATAAATCTGGTGTTGTGTTAAATTTTGCACGTGTTTTCATGGTCACCGGGAAAGAATATCGCGCTCCGTAAGTTGGGCTGTGGTTCCGTTATAATTGTGACACTCAAATTCCGCTATTGAATTAGAGTAGTGTAAGAGTTGGTGGCCTTTCCTCTAGTCTGCCACTTTAAAATTAGGGACAACTAGCGCAGATAACTATCGAGTAGGTTTTAGCGAAATTCAACAAATGAACGAATTAATAAATGTTAAGAAAATTTGTCTTCCAATGTTGGGGGTATATAGGTTTGTGTTCAGTTAGTCCTAGAAGAAACACTGTAATTGGTGGAGTAGAAACAACGTCATCATGGCGGAACCGGAAGTCTTCATTATAGAAAACAAGAAGGAATCCTCAATAACCGTGGAACTTGAAATTATTTTAGGCAGTATTAGAGTAACTTAATCTATGAGACCTTGGGCGTGGTCAGATACACCACTCGAAAGGGTTTGACCTTCCGCGACTAAAACTGTAATTAGATCTCGAGTAGGTCAAGAGATGGCGAAGCTATTGGCTAAAAGTTTGTACTTCGAAAAACTCAGAGCCGTTCAATGAACCTTCATGAAATAATTATCTATTTAAAGCAACAACTGTTTTACCTGGAAAATTATTGTAAAAAATAAAGTATTTCTTCAGGTTTCGTTGACTTATTGGCGCTACAGGGTTGTGAAAATATTATTAACTTAACGGACGAAATATAATTTGTTTGCAGGTAAACACAAAACTACACAACAGGTTATCATGTCACTGAGCCACTGAAGAGGCGAATAGAATATAGAGATGGTAAGTAAATATATCAGACATCTTTATAATATGACGGTCAATCCCACTTTTCGTTGGTAAAAGAGTAGCCCAAGAGTTGGTGTTGGGTGGTGATGACTAGATGCCTTCCACTAGGCTAACACTGCTAATTTAGGGACGGCTAGCTCAGATAGCTATGCGTGAAATTGAAAACCAACCATAATCAAACCGAATGAGATAGCACGTGGTAAAAACCAAGGTTAAAGGTTAAGTACCGTATAACCTTAAAGGTGATGACGCATTAAGACAGTCTTCTTCGTGTAGCGCATGTGCAGTGAAGAGAAGTAAGCGAGCTGTAAAATGAATTTCTTTCAACACAAGTCACAAAGCAGCATGATGGCAAATATTAAACTGTCGAATTTTTTTTTCTTCAACATTCATGCTGTGTTGGTGTAAAAGAACTTTTGGGTCAATAACGTTTTATCTTCTCCGAGGGCAACAACACCTTCCACAAACTCTTTCATTTTGAATATTGGGATTTGACGTCACGGAACGTAATTTTGTGGCAACGAAATGCGAATCGTGGATCTTGAAATTTACGATCCGGCACGCTAATCACTGAGCTACACCCAGCCCTATCAGAAGGAATCCTTCTAACCAGAGAAGTGAGAACATCGGTGACAATCCGTTAGTTCATTGGGGTAATTGAGGGAACGAAGAATTGTTTGTTAGTGTGATGAACTGATTAATATATGAACACGAGCACAACAACAGCAACACAGAACCAGTAACCTGATAACAGGGGAAATCAACCGAGTTCCAAGAACGGTTAACCGGTGAAAATCAAACGAAATAATAACACGTCAACATTTTTCATGTGAGGTAATTTAAAAGTAGCGTTGGCGAGTGTGTGTTAGTTATAGCTACTGTTCCACGAGAGTTACGTTATGAGAGATACGTACTTAGAGAGAACGAATAACCGCCATAAGGTCAATCATTCTGTCGTAAATAAATGACTACACGTGTCCACAGTTTATAAGATTATAGAGTTTCTTGTTTCACAAATATAACTTCACTCAAGTTCTGATGAAGAACATTTTATCTGTCACTAGTGGTTTAAAACCAGAAAGTTTAGTTTATATGAACATTTAGAACATAATCACGAAACCGCTTTTCCATTGGAAATATATAACATTTGTCTCAATAATGAATTGAAACTGATGTTTATGACAGTAATTGTATCTGTTTGTCTCGACTGTGGTGAAGACAAAACATTATGGCAACAACAATTACAGCTTGAAATTACTAGAGGATGTGTTACACGTGCAAGAATATTAGGCCCTCCATTGCTCAGTTTCGACACCCGTGATGGGCATAACACAGATAGCCCATAGCTTTGTACTTAACGATACATAAATGTATAGCCTCCCTAGTGACTCATCTGTCAGCCCGTAGGCTTCTACCACTGAAGACAAGGTTTCGATACCCGTGGTGGACATAACACAGATAGCCTATTGTGTAGCTTTGCTCTTAAGAAACAAATCTAAAAAACTATAGGGAAGTTTGATGAATATCGTTTTACGTGATCCCCCTAACAGGATTAAAACAATATGAAAAAGGAAATCGATGTCTTGAAATTCGTATGAACTTAGAAGTAGGGTTAACGACTACATTTAACCCAAAAACGTTCAAACTGAATTGAATTTTCTAAAATGTATATTATTATAAATATACTTTCCAGCTATGTGCCATGTTTGCTGAAGGAATGCTATGTTTTTCAAGCTTTGAAACCTAATTTCAATTTGGCCTCAACTTGTATCCAAAATTTCATAAAATAACTTTGCGTTGTTTTAATGTTTTCTCTGGAATCATTTCGTGTTCACTCAGTAGAGGGATATACTCCATCGACTGCTGGTTAAAATTCATCGAAATCGTCTCTTGTTTTAAGGAGAATAGTCACCATTTCATTTACTTTATTCATACAGTAGGGTTTGTCAAATATTTTATTCTGTAGAACAACAAAAAATACTGGCAAATATATTCAACAAGAAATTGAACTCAAAATCCCTGAGATTCGATGAAAGTGCTTTGACACAGGTAAAGGTTTTAGTGTCCCAGTTGCCAAAATTATCAACAATATTTAGAAATAAATAAACGGGTTTTTCCTTGTATTCCAAGACAGTTTTAACGATGCAGTAATTACAATTCCTACGAATCAGGTCCACTCTTGGGAATCTTTTCTAAAAGGTGCACACGCTTTGTTGGTTTCGTGAAAACAAATGAGAATGATTTAAGTTGTACATAGAATCTGGCACACTCATTGATCTTCGCCATATAGTGTGACAATAGTAAATTCAATCTGTGCCTAGCCCGGCATGGCCAGGTATTTAAGGCACTCGACTCGTAATCCGAGGGTCGCGGGTTCAAATCCCCGTCGCACCAAACATGCTAGTTATAATGTGACTGTCAATCCCACTATTCGTTGGTAAAAGAGTAGCCCAAGAGTTGGCGGTGGGTGTTGAGGACTAGTTGCCTTCCCTCAAGTCTAAATTAGGGATGGCTAGCGCAGATAGCCGTCGTATAGCTTTCCACGAAATTTAAAAATAAACAAACAATCTGTGCCATACAATGAATGAAAATAGTTTTTGGATACTTATCTCTAACTTTGTTTTGAAGTCCATTCAGCTCACAAAACATCGCGCTTGCCCCATCATAGGTGTGTGCAACAAATTTAGACCCTATATATAATCCATCAACTAAATTAAACACTGTCACACAACACTAGAAAGCTGAGAAATGGTTTTGTGTCAGAAGTTTCATCTAAGATAAGAGCCACAAACGGAAAATCACTTATTCCACTTTTAAATTTATTCAATAACACTTTCCCTACACAATTAATGAAGTCATTCTGGATTCTGTTTCACAGGCCAGAAAAAAAAAACACTCGATTCCTCTAAATGGGATTTCAATAATGGATTATATTTCTTCCACAAATTTATCAGTTCCACATAATTGTCTCTGTTATCAGACTCTAGTGGTTCATCATGACCTCTAAATACTAATTGTTGCTCAACAAACTGTGTTGATCAATGTTTTTAACATGTATCTAGTGTTCCTCACCTTTTCATTGCGTATTTAAACATTTATTTTATGTTGAATGTTTAGTTGGAATTCAATCCATGATTTTCCAGTTCTAGCTAGGCCTAGAGTTGAAAATATACAGTCATGTGAAAAAGTTAGGACACCCTATAAAAGCCTATGTATTTGTGTAACATTTTTGGATATATAGATATTTAATCTCAATTTCAACAATACTGAGAGATTATAGGAATATAACTAAACAATTAAAACTGAAGAAAAGACTTTTCAAGATCTTCTGTAAATGTAATTCTACAAAAATGCATATTCTAACTGAGGAAAAAGTTAGGACACCCTACCCCCTAATAGCTAGTGTTACCCCCTTTGGCTGAAATAACTGCAGTGAGACGCTTCTTGTAGCCATCTACTAGTCTCTGACATCGGTCTGAAGAGAGTTTGCCCCACTTCTCAATGCAGAATTCTGTCAGCTGTGAGATGTTTGAGGGGTTTCTTGCATGTACAGTCCGTTTCAAATCACCCCACAGCATCTCAATGGGATTAAGATCTAGGCTTTGACTCGGCCATTCCATTTCTTAGTCTTCAGCCAGTCCTTGGTGGATTTACTGGTATGTTTTGGGTCATTGTCGTGTTGCAGGGTCCAGTTCCTCTTCAGCTTTAATTTTCTTACAGATGGTCTCACATGATCCTCAAGCACCCTCTGATACATAGTACAATTCATGGTGTATTCTACGATTGTGAGCTGTCCAGATCCTGTTGTAGCGAAGCAGCCCCAAACCATGACACTTCCACCTCCATGCTTCACAGTTGGTATAAGGTTCTTTTTCTGGAATGCTGTATTTGGTTTACACCAAACATGTCCTCTGTTCTGGTGTAAAAATAATTCAATTTTGGACTCATCTGTCCAAAGAACATTATTCCAGAAGTCATGGTCTTTGTCTACATTCTCTCTGGCAAACTTCAGTCTGGCCTTGGTGTTTCTCTTAGAGAGCAAATGTTTCCTCCTTGCACACCTTCCGTGCAAGTTAAACTTGTGCAGTCTCTTTCTGATTGTATAGGCATGCATTTACAGATGATCTTGAAAAGTCTTTTCTTCAGTTTTAATTGTTTAGTTATATTCCTATAATCTCTCAGTATTGTTGAAATTGAGATTAAATATCTGTATATTTAAAAATGTTACACAAATACACAGGCTTTTATAGGGTGTCCTAACGTTTTCACATGACTGTATGACAGGAGGAATTTTCATGTCTTTTAACTGCATTATGCATATTATTTAAATCATCAAATCTACTTGAGTTTCATGTCCCAAATTCACTGTTTAATAATAAACACACCCGGCAGAAGAGCTTGTACAAGTTAAAATAACAGTTAGCCAGGATGTCCTGTCACGTTGGATTACATTGTATTTTTAAACGCATTGCTTTGTTTTTTCAGTCAGGCTTAGAGCTGGCATCGGTCTATCATTTCTTATGATGCTTTCTTTATCACTAAAACTCTTTGTACCAAACTTGTTCACTAATGAGAGAGGTAACAAACAGCCACGAGCGCGAGGTACAGGTCATAAAAAATAAAAGTTTCTAAATATAGAAGAAAATTATTTATAAATTATTATAATTTTATTATATTTGATTTATTTATGAAACACTACCTTATTTATAAATTATTTATTTCGCTTATTTTTTTAGTTATTTAAATAATTTAATATATAGACTATAAATTGTCAATGAGCTCCAATTTTGCGTGTGTTTTGAAGTAAGATGAACAGGTAATTGCTTCCTTTATGCCATAGAAGAGACCAATATAACATTCAAGACACGTTGCTGTTTGTTTTTTTTAAATATAAGTATGAATTTGATTCTTTATTCAGAAATTATTCATTTTATAGTTTAAAGAATATATTGTATAACAAAAAATGTTTTTAGTTGCAAATAAATCCTTTTCTAGTAGAAAAAACTAAAATAAACTTAAAAAAGGAAGCATTTTGTGAGTTCTAGTCCAGATTCTTCCAACAGTGCTTTCGTCCGTACAAGGTAATTACTGATTATGTATTGTATAGTAGAGTGCTTACATGTGAATCAGTTGTAAAAGTTCATACCGTCATATTTAGCTGATACTTAAGAATGAACTCATAAAACAGCTAAACATAAAATGGAAAATAAGATAAACAAATTATAACATTTGGGTTTTGGTGAAGATAATACAATATTTAACACTTTATGCTACTGTAACATAGTGTTTTAGGCTTACGTTCACAAACGACGCTAACTGAATTCTACTAACGTAAAAATCAACTTAATTGTTAAAAGTAACTCAGCATACACGATAGTTTACACTAGTCCCAACTACTTTTCACAGTGATCGATTGGTTCTACTGAATAGAAAAAACTCCACACCTTTAAAGCTATCTCATAATTTAATCTATCTCGAGTATACTAGAAAACGTGACGTCAAATTCCCAAGAATTTTCTAAACCTATCTTAACGTCATCTTTACGACTCGCAACTCCATCTGGCCAACAAGCAAATTAGAACCACAGTAGTCTAAATTCATTAAGCTGAATTTATACTTTATAGTTTACATTATTTGACGTTAGGTATATGTATATATACCAACAACTTCTATTTATGTTTCATATAAATAAATTTTGAATCATCGGTAAATTGCTGGACATTCGTTGGATATCCGTGGATCAGTCTCTGTATGATTGGTCTGACCTCAGTGAACATATTCTTACGTCTCATTGGGTATTTATTGTTCTGTCTTTGTATTTGAATGTCTTAGATATTTATCTCCTGTATATATATTTCTTTGTCTACATTTGATGGGAGGGTAAACGCTCAGTTGTGTCTTATATATGTATATATGTGCTGGACTTAAAGGCGTACATTATTAAGCGAAAACACGTTGTTTGACATGCGTGGGCAGATTACGAAAGTTCGGGAGGTATTCTAATTACCATTCTCTCCTTCTCTCAATCTTTTTTATTGTTTGTGTGCAAAAATTCACTGAAATCCTTGCGATATTTACGACTTAAGATTTATTCATCTCAAGGGATCGTTTCTTTATTTATATGTTGTCTTTTCATCGAGTGTCAAAACACGTGCATTGAAATTAGCTTATTATAAATTAATTTATACTGTGGGTAGTCGCATACTCCAGTTTGCATAACGTTGGTGTGTTTCAGTGGATCATCCAGTGTTTCGAATGTTCATTATTATTAAAGGGATGAGATACTGTGACGTAACAGTGGCGCTGTTCTGCGACTGTGAAGACCGTGGTGCATTGAGAAACCACCATTGTGAAGTAATGGCTTTTGTTTGACCATCAGATTCATTTAATCTTTAATGATACTACGAGACAAGCGCCATGATTTATTCTCCAGACATAATGGACAATTAATCACGTGGAGAATGAACACTCTAGATAAGCATAGAAACACTGAGTTAATTGTAGAGAACAAAGTTAAACAAAGTTCTTATCACCTGTGGCATAAAGAAAACAAAATCCCAATACGTTGAAACTGAGGGAGCGGTTTATGGTGGACCAATAAAAAAAAAGTACGTATAACATTTTCATGCAGAAAATGAACAGTGTATTAGATCCAGGAGAATCAGGCTGGACAACAAGGATGGACACAGGAGAATAAAACTGAATGGTGCGCTAGATACAGAAGCAGATGTTTAGTGACAAATAATGGCACTTTCCAAGCATTACTGCAAGTCAAGACTGTGTAGTTATGTTTTGGGAGAAATGGGAGTTAGAGAAGACCGTTGGTTCACACACAGTAATCAGGTATGTTTTTTAGTAGTTGTAGATTGCCTCTAGTTCACACACAGTAATCAGGTATGTCTTTAAGTAGTTGTAGATTGCCTCTAGTTCACACACAGTAATCAGGTATGACTTTAAGTAGTTGTAGATTGCCTCTAGTTCACACACAGTAATCAGGTATGTCGTTAAGTAGTTGTAGATTGCCTCTAGTTCACACACAGTAATCAGGTATGTCTTTTAGTAGTTGTGGATTGCCTCTAGTTCACACACAGTAATCGGGTATGTCTTTTAGTAGTTGTAGATTGCCTCTAGTTCACAGACAATAATCAGGTATTTCTTTTAGTAGTTGTGGATTGCCTCTAGTTCACACACAGTAATCAGGTATGTCTTTTAGTAGTTGTGGATTGCCTCTAGTTCACACACAGTAATCGAGTATGTCTTTTAGTAGTTGTAGATTGCCTATAGTTCACACACAGTAATCAGGTATGTCTTCTAGTAATTGTGATTTTTGTATTACTGAGAAAAGGTCACTTTGGGGGCACGTGAGTAGAATGATTAGATGTTGATTCCACCCACTCACCCCACGTGCACGTCACTGTTGTGTTCTGTTAATGTTGAAGTTTCTAGAAAATATAAGCAATATCCGTAAATCTCATAACTCACGTGCACCAATTAAATGGTTAAGGTTTTGGTCTTACGTATATCAGATGAAATTTAACAACATAATGTATTTTGATATTTATATTGATGAAATAATTTGTTGTCCCTCATTTTGACCTAATGACCAGCAGGAATGTAACCTGTTTTATTACACACCCACTGGGGATTCAAACCCAGCTCGATGTCCAGCGCTTTCCCACGGGAAAGTAAAAACAAAACACTAAAAAAACATTTGGTATTTCTCTGATGAAACCTTTTACATAACTACTGTGTCTCTCACTCGCTTCTCTTTAGGTGTTTATTTACACTTTTTACTTATATTTATAGTGATTTTACTGATATTTACAGTGTTTCTAGTTATATTTATCACATTTTTACTTATTTTTACTATGTTTTTACTTATACGTACAATATTTTTACTTATATTTACAGTGTTTTCTACTCATATTTATAGCATTTTTACTTATACTTATAGTGTTTTTACTTATGTTAAAAGTCTTTATTAGTTATCTTTGTAGTGTTTTTACTTATATTTACACTGTTTTTTATTCATAATGTTTTTACATATATTTTTGGTGTTTTTACTTGTATTTACAATGTTTTTTACTTATACTTACAGTGTTTTTTACTTATATTTATAGTAATTTTATTTATATTTCTAATGTTTTTACTTGTGTTTATAGTGTTTTTATTTACATTTACATACAACGTTTTCACTTATATTTACAGCTTTTTTACTTATGTTTACAGTATTTTCAATTATATTTTAGTGGTTTTACTTATACTTACAGTGTTTTTACTTATACTTACAGTGTTTTTACTTGTTTTTAGAATTGTGCAAGAGAATATTTTAGTGATATTTCTTGTGATTTGTAACCACAATTGTATGATACTGATATTCTTAATGAATTTAACTTAAAGTTCGATTACACATACACCAATTATAGATGTGTTTACAGAAATCGTAAGCGTGTTTTTACTGTAACTTTTAGTGATATTTAGAGCGAACGTGTATTTATAGTAATAATTGATTGGTACTTGCACTAATATTTACTTGTATTTATCTAATTTGTTACTGGTATTTACAAATAACCCTCCTCGTATTTACTTTGAATTCTACGTGATAGATGTAGTTAGTCAGTACTGAACAACAGAGGTGATAGTTGTAGTTAGTCAGTACTGAACAACAGAGGTGATAGTTGTAGTTAGTCAGTACTGAACAACAGAGGTGATAGTTGTAGTTAGTCAGTACTGAACAACAGAGGTGATAGTTGTAGTTAGTCAGTACTGAACAACAGAGGTGATAGATGTAGTTAGTCAGTACTGAACAACAGAGGTGATAGTTGTAGTAGTTAGTACTAGTGATTGTTAGTTAGTACTGAACAACAGAGGTGATAGTTGTAGTTAGTCAGTACTGAACAACAGAGGTGATAGTTGTAGTTAGTCAGTACTGAACAACAGAGGTGATAGTGATAGTAGTACTGAACAACAGAGGTGATAGTTAGTTAGTACTGAACAACAGAGGTGATAGTTGTAGTTAGTTAGTACTGAACAACAGAGGTGATAGTTGTAGTTAGTCAGTACTGAACAACAGAGGTGATAGATGTAGTTAGTTAGTACTGAACAACAGAGGTGATAGTTGTAGTTAGTTAGTACTGAACAACAGAGGTGATAGTTGTAGTTAGTCAGTACTGAACAACAGAGGTGATAGTAGTTAGTACTGAACAACAGAGTGATAGTTAGTTAGTACTGAACAACAGAGGTGATAGTTGTAGTTAGTCAGTACTGAACAACAGAGGTGATAGTTGTAGTTAGTCAGTACTGAACAACAGAGGTGATAGTTGTAGTTAGTCAGTACTGAACAACAGAGGTGATAGATGTAGTTAGTACTGAACAACAGAGGTGATAGTTGTAGTTAGTCAGTACTGAACAACAGAGGTGATAGTTGTAGTTAGTTAGTACTGAACAACAGAGGTGATAGTTGTAGTTAGTTAGTACTGAACAACAGAGGTGATAGTTGTAGTTAGTTAGTACTGAACAACAGAGGTGATAGTTGTAGTTAGTTAGTACTGAACAACAGAGGTGATAGTTGTAGTTAGTCAGTACTGAACAACAGAGGTGATAGTTGTAGTTAGTTAGTACTGAACAACAGAAGTGATACTTGTAGTTAGTCAGTACTGAACAACAGAGGTGATAGAAGTAGTTAGTCAGTACTGAACAGCAGAGGTGATAGATGTAGTTAGATAGTACTGAACAACAGAGGTGATAGTTGTAGTTAGTTAGTACTGAACAACAGAGGTGATAGTTGTAGTTAGTCAGTAGTTAGTGATAGTACTGAACAACAGAGGTGATAGTTGTAGTTAGTTAGTACTGAACAACAGAGGTGATAGTTGTAGTTAGTTAGTACTGAACAACAGAGGTGATAGTTGTAGTTAGTTAGTACTGAACAACAGAGGTGATAGATGTAGTTAGTTAGTACTGAACAACAGAGGTGATAGATGTAGTTAGTTAGTACTGAACAACAGAGGTGATAAATGAAGATAGTCAGTGCTGAACAACGGAGGTGATAGTGTGTTAGTTAGTAGTAGTTACAGTGAACAACAGAGGTGATAGTTGTAGTTAGTCAGTACTGAACAACAGAGGTGATAGTTGTAGTTAGTTAGTACTGAACAACAGAGGTGATAGTTGTAGTTAGTTAGTACTGAACAACAGAGGTGATAGTTGTAGTTAGTTAGTACTGAACAACAGAGGTGATAGTTGTAGTTAGTTAGTACTGAACAACAGAGGTGATAGATAGTTGTAGTTAGTTAGTACTGAACAACAGAGGTGATAGTTAGTTAGTACTGAACAACAGAGGTGATTGATGTAGTTAGTCAGTACTGAACAACAGAGGTGATAGTTGTAGTTAGTTAGTACTGAACAACAGAGGTGATAGTTGTAGTTAGTTAGTACTGAACAACAGAGGTGATAGTTGTAGTTAGTTAGTACTGAACAACAGAGGTGATAGTTGTAGTTAGTTAGTACTGAACAACAGAGGTGATAGTTGTAGTTAGTCAGTACTGAACAACAGAGGTGATAGTTGTAGTTAGTTAGTACTGAACAACAGAGGTGATAGTTGTAGTTAGTTAGTACTGAACAACAGAGGTGATAGTTGTAGTTAACAGTACTGAACAACAGAGGTGATAGTTGTAGTGATAGTTAGTTAGTACTGAACAACAGAGGTGATAGTTGTAGTTAGTTAGTACTGAACAACAGAGGTGATAGTTGTAGTTAGTCAGTACTGAACAACAGAGGTGATAGTTGTAGTTAGTTAGTACTGAACAACAGAGGTGATAGTTGTAGTTAGTTAGTACTGAACAACAGAGGTGATAGATGTAGTTAGTCAGTACTGAACAACAGAGGTGATAGTTGTAGTTAGTTAGTACTGAACAACAGAGGTGATAGTTGTAGTTAGTCAGTACTGAACAACAGAGGTGATAGTTGTAGTTAGTCAGTACTGAACAACAGAGGTGATAGTTGTAGTTAGTTAGTACTGAACAACAGAGGTGATAGATGTAGTTAGTACTGAACAACAGAGGTGATAGATGTAGTTAGTACTGAACAACAGAGGTGATAGTTGTAGTTAGTTGTGATAGTTGTAGTTAGTCAGTACTGAACAACAGAGGTGATAGTTGTAGTTAGTCAGTACTGAACAACAGAGGTGATAGTTGTAGTTAGTTAGTACTGAACAACAGAGGTGATAGTTGTAGTTAGTTAGTACTGAACAACAGAGGTGATAGTTGTAGTTAGTTAGTACTGAACAACAGAGGTGATAGATGTAGTTAGTTAGTACTGAACAACAGAGGTGATAGTTGTAGTTAGTTAGTACTGAACAACAGAGGTGATAGTTGTAGTTAGTTAGTACTGAACAACAGAGGTGATAGTTGTAGTTAGTCAGTACTGAACAACAGAGGTGATAGTTGTAGTTAGTGATAGTACTGAACAACAGAGGTGATAGTAGTACTAGTTAGTTGTAGTTAGTCAGTACTGAACAACAGAGGTGATAGTTGTAGTTAGTCAGTACTGAACAACAGAGGTGATAGTTGTAGTTAGTTAGTACTGAACAACAGAGTGATAGTTGTAGTTAGTTAGTACTGAACAACAGAGGTGATAGTTGTAGTTAGTTAGTGAACAACAGTTACTGAACAACAGAGGTGATAGTTGTAGTTAGTCAGTACTGAACAACAGAGGTGATAGTTGTAGTTAGTTAGTACTGAACAACAGAGGTGATAGGTGATAGTTGTAGTTAGTTAGTACTGAACAACAGAGGTGATAGTTGTAGTTAGTCAGTACTGAACAACAGAGGTGATAGTTGTAGTTAGTTAGTACTGAACAACAGAGGTGATAGTTGTAGTTAGTTAGTACTGAACAACAGAGAGGTGATAGTTGTAGTTAGTAGTTAGTACTGAACAACAGAGGTGATAGAGGTGATAGTTAGTAGTAGTACTGAACAACAGAGGTGATAGTTGTAGTTAGTTAGTACTGAACAACAGAGGTGATAGTTGTAGTTAGTTAGTACTGAACAACAGAGGTGATAGTTGTAGTTAGTTAGTACTGAACAACAGAGTAGTTGATAGTTGTAGTTAGTTAGTACTGAACAACAGAGGTGATAGTTGTAGTTAGTTAGTACTGAACAACAGAGGTGGTGATAGTTGTAGTTAGTCAGTACTGAACAACAGAGGTGATAGTTGTAGTTAGTTAGTACTGAACAACAGAGGTGATAGTTGTAGTTAGTTAGTACTGAACAACAGAGGTGATAGTTGTAGTTAGTACTGAACAACAGAGGTGATAGTTGTAGTTAGTAGTACTGAACAACAGAGGTGATAGTTGTAGTTAGTTAGTACTGAACAACAGAGGTGATAGTTGTAGTTAGTCAGTACTGAACAACAGAGGTGATAGTTGTAGTTAGTTAGTACTGAACAACAGAGGTGATAGTTGTAGTTAGTTAGTACTGAACAACAGAGGTGATAGTTGTAGTTAGTTAGTACTGAACAACAGAGGTGATAGTTGTAGTTAGTTAGTACTGAACAACAGAGGTGATAGTTGTAGTTAGTCAGTACTGAACAACAGAGGTGATAGTTGTAGTTAGTCAGTACTGAACAACAGAGGTGATAGTTGTGATAGTACTGAACAACAGAGGTGTAGTTAGTCAGTACTGAACAACAGAGGTGATAGTTGTAGTTAGTTAGTACTGAACAACAGAGGTGATAGTTGTAGTTAGTTAGTACTGAACAACAGAGGTGATAGTTGTAGTTAGTTAGTACTGAACAACAGAGGTGATAGTTGTAGTTAGTCAGTACTGAACAACAGAGGTGATAGGTGATAGTTGTAGTTAGTTAGTACTGAACAACAGAGGTGATAGTTGTAGTTAGTTAGTACTGAACAACAGAGTGATAGTGATAGTACTGAACAACAGAGGTGATAGTTGTAGTTAGTTAGTACTGAACAACAGAGGTGATAGTTGTAGTTAGTCAGTACTGAACAACAGAGGTGATAGTTGTAGTTAGTTAGTACTGAACAACAGAGGTGATAGTTGTAGTTAGTTAGTACTGAACAACAGAGGTGATAGTTGTAGTTAGTCAGTACTGAACAACAGAGGTGATAGTTGTAGTTAGTCAGTACTGAACAACAGAGGTGATAGAGGTGTAGTTAGTTAGTTAGTACTGAACAACAGAGGTGATAGTTGTAGTTAGTTAGTACTGAACAACAGAGGTGATAGTTGTAGTTAGTTACTACTGAACAACAGAGGTGATAGTTGTAGTTAGTTTAGTACTGAACAACAGAGGTGATAGTTGTAGTTAGTTAGTACTGAACAACAGAGGTGATAGTTGTAGTTAGTTAGTACTGAACAACAGAGGTGATAGTTGTAGTTAGTCAGTACTGAACAACAGAGGTGATAGTTGTAGTTAGTTAGTACTGAACAACAGAGGTGATAACAGAGGTGTAGTTAGTTAGTACTGAACAACAGAGGTGATAGTTGTAGTTAGTCAGTACTGAACAACAGAGGTGATAGATGTAGTCAGTAGTTAGTACTGAACAACAGAGGTGATAGATGTAGTTAGTCAGTACTGAACAACAGAGGTGATAGTTGTAGTTAGTTAGTACTGAACAACAGAGGTGATAGTTGTAGTTAGTTAGTACTGAACAACAGAGGTGATAGTTGTAGTTAGTTAGTACTGAACAACAGAGGTGATAGTTGTAGTTAGTTAGTACTGAACAACAGAGGTGATAGTTGTAGTTAGTTAGTACTGAACAACAGAGGTGATAGTTGTAGTTAGTTAGTACTGAACAACAGAGGTGATAGTTGTAGTTAGTCAGTACTGAACAACAGAGGTGATAGTTGTAGTTAGTCAGAGGTGATAGTTGTAGTACTACTGAACAACAGAGGTGATAGTTGTAGTTAGTCAGTACTGAACAACAGAGGTGATAGTTGTAGTTAGTAGTAGTTGTCAGTACTGAACAACAGAGGTGATAGTTGTAGTTAGTCAGTACTGAACAACAGAGGTGATAGTGAACAACAGAGGTGATAGTAGTTGTAGTTAGTCAGTACTGAACAACAGAGGTGATAGTTGTAGTTAGTCAGTACTGAACAACAGAGGTGATAGATGTAGTTAGTTAGTACTGAACAACAGAGGTGATAGTTGTAGTTAGTTAGTACTGAACAACAGAGGTGATAGTTGTAGTTAGTCAGTACTGAACAACAGAGGTGATAGTTGTAGTTAGTCAGTACTGAACAACAGAGGTGATAGTTGTAGTTAGTTAGTACTGAACAACAGAGGTGATAGTTGTAGTTAGTTAGTACTGAACAACAGAGGTGATAGTTGTAGTTAGTTAGTACTGAACAACAGAGGTGATAGTTGTAGTTAGTTAGTACTGAACAACAGAGGTGATAGTTGTAGTTAGTTAGTACTGAACAACAGAGGTGATAGTTGTAGTTAGTTAGTACTGAACAACAGAGGTGATAGTTGTAGTTAGTTAGTTAGTACTGAACAACAGAGGTGATAGTTGTAGGTGATAGTTGTAGTTAGTCAGTACTGAACAACAGAGGTGATAGTTGTAGTTAGTCAGTACTGAACAACAGAGGTGATAGTTAGTCAGTACTGAACAACAGAGGTGATAGTTGTCAGTACTGAAGTTAGTCAGTACTGAACAACAGAGGTGATAGTTGTAGTTGAGTACTGAACAACAGAGGTGATAGTTGTAGTTAGTTAGTACTGAACAACAGAGGTGATAGTTGTAGTTAGTCAGTACTGAACAACAGAGGTGATAGATGTAGTTAGTCAGTACTGAACAACAGAGGTGATAGTTGATAGTTAGTCAGTACTGAACAACAGAGGTGATAGTTGTAGTTAGTTAGTACTGAACAACAGAGGTGATAGTTGTAGTTAGTTAGTACTGAACAACAGAGGTGATAGTTGTAGTTAGTTAGTACTGAACAACAGAGGTGATAGATGTAGTTAGTTAGTACTGAACAACAGAGGTGATAGTTGTAGTTAGTTAGTACTGAACAACAGAGGTGATAGTTGTAGTTAGTCAGTACTGAACAACAGAGGTGATAGTTGTAGTTAGTTAGTACTGAACAACAGAGGTGATAGTTGTAGTTAGTTAGTACTGAACAACAGAGGTGATAGTTGTAGTTAGTTAGTACTGAACAACAGAGGTGATAGTTGTAGTTAGTTAGTACTGAACAACAGAGGTGATAGTTGTAGTTAGTTAGTACTGAACAACAGAGGTGATAGTTGTAGTTAGTTAGTACTGAACAACAGAGGTGATAGTTGTAGTTAGTAGTACTGAACAACAGAGGTGATAGTTGTAGTTAGTTAGTACTGAACAACAGAGGTGATAGTTGTAGTTAGTTAGTACTGAACAACAGAGGTGATAGTTGTAGTTAGTTAGTACTGAACAACAGAGGTGATAGTTGTAGTTAGTTAGTACTGAACAACAGAGGTGATAGTAGTGTAGTTAGTACTGAACAACAGAGTGATAGTTGTAGTTAGTTAGTACTGAACAACAGAGGTGATAGTTGTAGTTAGTTAGTACTGAACAACAGAGGTGATAGTTGTAGTTAGTCAGTACTGAACAACAGAGGTGATAGTTGTAGTTAGTTAGTACTGAACAACAGAGGTGATAGTTGTAGTTAGTTAGTACTGAACAACAGAGGTGATAGTTGTAGTTAGTCAGTACTGAACAACAGAGGTGATAGGTGAGTTAGTACTGAACAATAGAGGTGATAGTTGTAGTTAGTTAGTACTGAACAACAGAGGTGATAGTTGTAGTTAGTTAGTACTGAACAACAGAGGTGATAGTTGTAGTTAGTCAGTACTGAACAACAGAGGTGATAGTTGTAGTTAGTCAGTACTGAACAACAGAGGTGATAGTTGTGATAGTACTGAACAACAGAGATAGGTGTAGTGAACAACAGAGGTAGTTTAGTTCAGTACTGAACAACAGAGGTGATAGTTGTAGTTAGTCAGTACTGAACAACAGAGGTGATAGTTGTAGTTAGTACAGTACTGAACAACAGAGGTGATAGTTGTAGTTAGTCAGTACTGAACAACAGAGGTGATAGTTGTAGTTAGTCAGTACTGAACAACAGAGGTGGTGATAGTTGTAGTTAGTTAGTACTGAACAACAGAGGTGATAGATAGTTAGTACTGAACAACAGAGGTGATAGTTAGTTAGTACTGAACAACAGAGGTGATAGGTAGTTAGTAGTTGAACAACAGAGGTGATTAGTTAGTTAGTACTGAACAACAGAGGTGATAGATGTAGTTAGTTAGTACTGAACAACAGAGGTGATAGTTGTAGTTAGTGTACACTGAACAACAGAGGTGATAGTTGTAGTTAGTTAGTACTGAACAACAGAGGTGATAGTTGTAGTTAGTTAGTACTGAACAACAGAGGTGATAGTTGTAGTTAGTTAGTACTGAACAACAGAGGTGATAGTTGTAGTTAGTCAGTACTGAACAACAGAGGTGATAGTTGTAGTTAGTTGTAGTTAGTCAGTACTGAACAACAGAGGTGATAGTTGTAGTTAGTCAGTACTGAACAACAGAGGTGATAGTTGTAGTTAGTCAGTACTGAACAACAGAGGTGATAGTTGTAGTTAGTTAGTACTGAACAACAGAGGTGATAGTTGTAGTTAGTCAGTACTGAACAACAGAGGTGATAGTTGTAGTTAGTAGTACTGAACAACAGAGGTGATAGAGGTGTAGTTAGTTAGTACTGAACAACAGAGGTGATAGTTGTAGTTAGTTAGTACTGAACAACAGAGGTGATAGTTGTAGTAGTAGTTAGTTAGTACTGAACAACAGAGGTGATAGTTGTAGTTAGTTAGTACTGAACAACAGAGTGATAGTGATAGTTGTAGTTAGTTAGTACTGAACAACAGAGGTGATAGTTGTAGTTAGTTAGTACTGAACAACAGAGGTGATAGTTGTAGTTAGTTAGTACTGAACAACAGAGGTGATAGTTGTAGTTAGTTAGTACTGAACAACAGAGGTGATAGTTGTAGTTAGTCAGTACTGAACAACAGAGGTGATAGTTGTAGTTAGTTAGTACTGAACAACAGAGTTGGTGATAGAGGTGTAGTTAGTTAGTACTGAACAACAGAGGTGATAGTTGTAGTTAGTAGTACTGAACAACAGAGGTGATAGTAGTTGAACAACAGAGGTGATAGTTGTAGTTAGTTAGTACTGAACAACAGAGGTGATAGTTGTAGTTAGTTAGTACTAGTCAGAACAACAGAGGTGATAGTTGTAGTTAGTTAGTACTGAACAACAGAGGTGATAGTATGTAGTTAGTACTGAACAACAGAGGTGATAGTACTGAACAACAGAGGTGATAGTTGTAGTTAGTCAGTACTGAACAACAGAGTGTAGTTAGTTGTACTGAACAACAGAGTAGTTAGTACTGAACAACAGAGGTGATAGAACAACAGAGGTGATAGTTAGTTAGTACTGAACAACAGAGGTGATAGTTGTAGTTAGTTAGTACTGAACAACAGAGGTGATAGTTGTAGTTAGTTAGTACTGAACAACAGAGGTGATAGTTGTAGTTAGTTAGTACTGAACAACAGAGGTGATAGTTGTAGTTAGAGTACTGAACAACAGAGGTGATAGTTGTAGTTAGTCAGTACTGAACAACAGAGGTGATAGTTGTAGTTAGTTAGTACTGAACAGAGGTGAGGTGATAGTGATAGGTGATAGTTAGTTAGTACTGAACAACAGAGGTGATAGTTGTAGTTAGTTAGTACTGAACAACAGAGGTGATAGTTGTAGTTAGTCAGTACTGAACAACAGAGGTGATAGTTGTAGTTAGTTAGTACTGAACAACAGAGGTGATAGTTGTAGTTAGTTAGTACTGAACAACAGAGGTGATAGTTGTAGTTAGTTAGTACTGAACAACAGAGGTGATAGTTGTAGTTAGTTAGTACTGAACAACAGAGGTGATAGTTGTAGTTAGTCAGTACTGAACAACAGAGGTGATAGTTGTAGTTAGTCAGTACTGAACAACAGAGGTGATAGTACTGAACAACAGAGGTGATAGTTGTAGTTAGTTAGTACTGAACAACAGAGGTGATAGTTGTAGTTAGTCAGTACTGAACAACAGAGGTGATAGTTGTAGTTAGTTAGTACTGAACAACAGAGGTGATAGTTGTAGTTAGTCAGTACTGAACAACAGAGGTGATAGTTGTTGTAGTTAGTGAACAACAGTACTGAACAACAGAGGTGATAGTTGTAGTTAGTTAGTACTGAACAACAGAGGTGATAGTTGTAGTTACAACAGAGTACTGAACAACAGAGGTGATAGTTGTAGTTAGTTAGTACTGAACAACAGAGGTGATAGTTGTAGTTAGTTAGTACTGAACAACAGAGGTGATAGTTGTAGTTAGTTAGTACTGAACAACAGAGGTGATAGTTGTAGTTAGTCAGTACTGAACAACAGAGGTGATAGTTGTAGTTAGTTAGTACTGAACAACAGAGGTGATAGTTGTAGTTAGTTAGTACTGAACAACAGAGGTGATAGTTGTAGTTAGTTAGTACTGAACAAACAGGTGATAGGTGATAGTTGTAGTTAGTTAGTACTGAACAACAGAGGTGATAGTTGTAGTTAGTCAGTACTGAACAACAGAGGTGATAGTTGTAGTTAGTCAGTACTGAACAACAGTACTGAACAACAGAGGTGATAGTTGTAGTTAGTTAGTACTGAACAACAGAGGTGATAGTTGTAGAGTTAGTACTTGATAGTGATAGTTAGTCAGTACTGAACAACAGAGGTGATAGTTGTAGTTAGTTAGTACTGAACAACAGAGGTGATAGTTGAACAACAGAGGTGATAGTTGTAGTTAGTACTGAACAACAGAGGTGATAGTTAGTACTGAACAACAGAGGTGTAGTTAGTCAGTACTGAACAACAGAGGTGATAGTTGTAGTTAGTCAGTACTGAACAACAGAGGTGATAGTTGTAGTTAGTCAGTACTGAACAACAGAGGTGATAGTTGTAGTTAGTTAGTACTGAACAACAGAGGTGATAGTTGTAGTTGTAGTTAGTTAGTACTGAACAACAGAGGTGATAGTTGTAGTTAGTTAGTACTGAACAACAGAGGTGATAGTTGTAGTTAGTTAGTACTGAACAACAACAGAGGTGATAGTACTGTAGGTGATAGTTAGTACTGAACAACAGAGGTGATAGTTGAGTTAGTAGTACTGAACAACAGAGGTGATAGATGTAGTTAGTACTTAACAACAGAGGTGATAGTTGTAGTTAGTCAGTACTGAAAAACAGAGGTGATAGTTGTAGTTAGTTAGTACTGAACAACAGAGGTGATAGTTGTAGTTAGTTAGTACTGAACAACAGAGGTGATAGTTGTAGTTAGTTAGTACTGAACAACAGAGGTGATAGTATTAGTTAGTCAGTACTGAACAACAGAGGTGATAGTTGTAGTTAGTTAGTACTGAACAACAGAGGTGATAGTTGTAGTTAGTTAGTACTGAACAACAGAGGTGATAGTTGTAGTTAGTTAGTACTGAACAACAGAGGTGATAGTTGTAGTTAGTTAGTACTGAACAACAGAGGTGATAGTTGTAGTTAGTTAGTACTGAACAACAGAGGTGATAGTTGTAGTTAGTTAGTACTGAACAACAGAGGTGATAGTTGTAGTTAGTTAGTACTGAACAACAGAGGTGATAGTTGTAGTTAGTCAGTACTGAACAACAGAGGTGATAGTTGTAGTTAGTCAGTACTGAACAACAGAGGTGATAGTTGTAGTTAGTTAGTACTGAACAACAGAGGTGATAGTTGTAGTTAGTCAGTACTGAACAACAGAGGTGATAGTTGTAGTTAGTAGTACTGAACAACAGAGGTGATAGTCAGTGAACAACAGAGGTGTTAGTTAGTACTGAACAACAGAGGTGTGTAGTTAGTTAGTACTGAACAACAGAGGTGATAGTTGTAGTTAGTTAGTACTGAACAACAGAGGTGATAGTTGTAGTTAGTTAGTACTGAACAACAGAGGTGATAGTTGTAGTTAGTTAGTACTGAACAACAGAGGTGATAGTTGTAGTTAGTCAGTACTGAACAACAGAGGTGATAGTTGTAGAGTAGTACTGAACAACAGAGGTGTAGTTAGTTAGTACTGAACAACAGAGGTGATAGTTGTAGTTAGTTAGTACTGAACAACAGAGGTGATAGTTGTAGTTAGTAGTACTGAACAACAGAGGTGATAGTACTGAACAACAGAGGTGATAGTTGTAGTTAGTTAGTACTGAACAACAGAGGTGATAGTTGTAGTTAGTCAGTACTGAACAACAGAGGTGATAGTTGTAGTTAGTCAGTACTGAACAACAGAGGTGATAGTTGTAGTTAGTTAGTACTGAACAACAGAGGTGATAGTTGTAGTTAGTCAGTACTGAACAACAGAGGTGATAGTTGTAGTTAGTCAGTACTGAACAACAGAGGTGATATAGTAGATAGTACTGAACAACAGAGGTGATAGTGTAGTTAGTTAGTACTGAACAACAGAGGTGATAGTTAGTTAGTACTGAACAACAGAGGTGATAGTTGTAGTTAGTTAGTACTGAACAACAGAGGTGATAGTTGTAGTTAGTCAGTACTGAACAACAGAGGTGATAGTAGTTAGTACTGAACAACAGAGTGATAGTTGTAGTTAGTAGTACTGAACAACAGAGGTGATAGTTGTAGTTAGTTAGTACTGAACAACAGAGGTGATAGTTGTAGTTAGTTAGTACTGAACAACAGAGGTGATAGTTGTAGTTAGTTAGTACTGAACAACAGAGGTGATAGTTGTAGTTAGTTAGTACTGAACAACAGAGGTGATAGTTGTAGTTAGTTAGTACTGAACAACAGAGGTGATAGTTGTAGTTAGTTAGTACTGAACAACAGAGGTGATAGTTGTAGTTAGTTAGTACTGAACAACAGAGGTGATAGTTGTAGTTAGTTAGTACTGAACAACAGAGGTGATAGGTGTGATATGAGTACTGAACAACAGAGGTGATAGTTGTAGTTAGTTAGTACTGAACAACAGAGGTGATAGTTGTAGTTAGTCAGTACTGAACAACAGAGGTGATAGTTGTAGTTAGTCAGTACTGAACAACAGAGGTGATAGTTGTAGTTAGTTAGTACTGAACAACAGAGGTGATAGTTGTAGTTAGTACTGAACAACAGAGGTGATAGTTGTAGTTAGTTAGTACTGAACAACAGAGGTGATAGTTGTAGTTAGTTAGTACTGAACAACAGAGGTGATAGTTGTAGTTAGTTAGTACTGAACAACAGAGGTGATAGTTGTAGTTAGTTAGTACTGAACAACAGAGGTGATAGTTGTAGTTAGTTAGTACTGAACAACAGAGGTGATAGTTGTAGTTAGTTAGTACTGAACAACAGAGGTGATAGTTGTAGTTAGTTAGTACTGAACAACAGAGGTGATAGTTGTAGTTAGTTAGTACTGAACAACAGAGGTGATAGTTGTAGTTAGTTAGTACTGAACAACAGAGGTGATAGTTGTAGTTAGTAGTTAGTCAGTACTGAACAGCAGAGGTGATAGATGTAGTTAGTTAGTACTGAACAACAGAGGTGATAGTTGTAGTTAGTCAGTACTGAACAACAGAGGTGATAGTTGTAGTTAGTTAGTACTGAACAACAGAGGTGATAGTTGTAGTTAGTTAGTACTGAACAACAGAGGTGATAGTTGTAGTTAGTCAGTACTGAACAACAGAGGTGATAGTTGTAGTTAGTTAGTACTGAACAACAGAGGTGGTGATAGTTGTAGTTAGTCAGTACTGAACAACAGAGGTGATAGTTGTAGTTAGTCAGTACTGAACAACAGAGGTGATAGTTGTAGTTAGTTAGTACTGAACAACAGAGGTGATAGTTGTAGTTAGTTAGTACTGAACAACAGAGGTGATAGTTGTAGTTAGTTAGTACTGAACAACAGAGGTGATAGTTGTAGTTAGTTAGTACTGAACAACAGAGGTGATAGTTGTAGTTAGTTAGTACTGAACAACAGAGGTGATAGTTGTAGTTAGTTAGTACTGAACAACAGAGGTGATAGTTGTAGTTAGTTAGTACTGAACAACAGAGGTGATAGTGATAGTTGATAGTTAGTTAGTACTGAACAACAGAGGTGATAGTTGTAGTTAGTTAGTACTGAACAACAGAGGTGATAGTTGTAGTTAGTTAGTACTGAACAACAGAGGTGATAGTTGTAGTTAGTCAGTACTGAACAACAGAGGTGATAGTTGTAGTTAGTTAGTACTGAACAACAGAGGTGATAGTTGTAGTTAGTTAGTACTGAACAACAGAGGTGATAGTTAGTAGTTAGTTAGTACTGAACAACAGAGGTGATAGTTGTAGTTAGTTAGTACTGAACAACAGAGGTGATAGTTGTAGTTAGTTAGTACTGAACAACAGAGGTGATAGTTGTAGTTAGTTAGTACTGAACAACAGAGGTGATAGTTGTAGTTAGTTAGTACTGAACAACAGAGGTGATAGTTGTAGTTAGTTAGTACTGAACAACAGAGGTGATAGTTGTAGTTAGTCAGTACTGAACAACAGAGGTGATAGTTGTAGTTAGTTAGTACTGAACAACAGAGGTGATAGTTGTAGTTAGTTAGTACTGAACAACAGAGGTGATAGTTGTAGTTAGTTAGTACTGAACAACAGAGGTGATAGTTGTAGTTAGTTAGTACTGAACAACAGAGGTGATAGTTGTAGTTAGTACTGAACAACAGAGGTGATAGTTGTAGTTAGTTAGTACTGAACAACAGAGGTGATAGTTGTAGTTAGTCAGTACTGAACAACAGAGGTGATAGTTGTAGTTAGTTAGTACTGAACAACAGAGGTGATAGTTGTAGTTAGTCAGTACTGAACAACAGAGGTGATAGTTGTAGTTAGTTAGTACTGAACAACAGAGGTGATAGTTGTAGTTAGTTAGTAGAACAACAGAGGTGATAGTTGTAGTTAGTCAGTACTGAACAACAGAGGTGATAGTTGTAGTTAGTTAGTACTGAACAACAGAGGTGATAGTTGTAGTTAGTTAGTACTGAACAACAGAGGTGATAGTTGTAGTTAGTTAGTACTGAACAACAGAGGTGATAGTTGTAGTTAGTTAGTACTGAACAACAGAGGTGATAGTTGTAGTTGAAACAGAGGTGATAGTTGTAGTTAGTCAGTACTGAACAACAGAGGTGATAGTTGTAGTTAGTTAGTACTGAACAACAGAGGTGATAGTGATAGTGAACAACAGAGGTGTAGTTAGTTAGTACTGAACAACAGAGGTGATAGTTGTAGTTAGTTAGTACTGAACAACAGAGGTGATAGTTGTAGTTAGTTAGTACTGAACAACAGAGGTGATAGTTGTAGTTAGTTAGTACTGAACAACAGAGGTGATAGTTGTAGTTAGTTAGTACTGAACAACAGAGGTGATAGTTGTAGTTAGTTAGTACTGAACAACAGGTGAGGTGATAGTGAACAACAGAGGTGATAGTTAGTTAGTACTGAACAACAGAGGTGATAGTTGTAGTTAGTTAGTACTGAACAACAGAGGTGATAGTTGTAGTTAGTTAGTACTGAACAACAGAGGTGATAGTTGTAGTTAGTTAGACTAGGTGATAGTTGTAGTTAGTTAGTACTGAACAACAGAGGTGATAGTTGTAGTTAGTCAGTACTGAACAACAGAGGTGATAGTTGTAGTTAGTTAGTACTGAACAACAGAGGTGATAGTTGTAGTTAGTTAGTACTAGTTTATGAACAACAGAGGTGATAGTTGTAGTTTAGTACTGAACAACAGAGGTGATAGTTGTAGTTAGTTAGTACTGAACAACAGAGGTGTAGTTAGTAGTTGATAGTGTAGTTAGTTAGTACTGAACAACAGAGGTGATAGTTGTAGTTAGTTAGTACTGAACAACAGAGGTGATAGTTGATAGTTAGTTAGTACTGAACAACAGAGAGTAGTTAGTGATAGTTAGTTAGTTAGTACTGAACAACAGAGGTGATAGTTGTAGTTAGTTAGTACTGAACAACAGAGGTGATAGTTGTAGTTAGTTAGTACTGAACAACAGAGGTGATAGTTGTAGTTAGTTAGTACTGAACAACAGAGGTGATAGTTGTAGTTAGTTAGTACTGAACAACAGAGGTGATAGTTGTAGTTAGTTAGTACTGAACAACAGAGGTGATAGTTGTAGTTAGTTAGTACTGAACAACAGAGGTGATAGTTGTAGTTAGTTAGTACTGAACAACAGAGGTGATAGTTGTAGTTAGTCAGTACTGAACAACAGAGGTGATAGTTGTAGTTAGTCAGTACTGAACAACAGAGGTGATAGTTGTAGTTAGTTAGTACTGAACAACAGAGGTGATAGTTGTAGTTAGTTAGTACTGAACAACAGAGGTGATAGTTGTAGTTAGTTAGTACTGAACAACAGAGGTGATAGTTGTAGTTAGTTAGTACTGAACAACAGAGGTGATAGTTGTAGTTAGTCAGTACTGAACAACAGAGGTGATAGTTGTAGTTAGTTAGTACTGAACAACAGAGGTGATAGTTGTAGTTAGTTAGTACTGAACAACAGAGGTGATAGTTGTAGTTAGTTAGTACTGAACAACAGAGGTGATAGTTGTAGTTAGTTAGTACTGAACAACAGAGGTGATAGTTGTAGTTAGTTAGTACTGAACAACAGAGGTGATAGTTGTAGTTAGTCAGTACTGAACAACAGAGGTGATAGTTGTAGTTAGTTAGTACTGAACAACAGAGGTGATAGTTGTAGTTAGTTAGTACTGAACAACAGAGGTGATAGTTGTAGTTAGTCAGTACTGAACAACAGAGGTGATAGTTGTAGTTAGTTAGTACTGAACAACAGAGGTGATAGTTGTAGTTAGTTAGTACTGAACAACAGAGGTGATAGTTGTGTTAGTTAGTACTGAACAACAGAGGTGATAGTTGTAGTTAGTTAGTACTGAACAACAGAGGTGATAGTTGTAGTTAGTTAGTACTGAACAACAGAGGTGATAGTTGTAGTTAGTTAGTACTGAACAACAGAGGTGATAGTTGTAGTTAGTTAGTACTGAACAACAGAGGTGATAGTTGTAGTTAGTTAGTACTGAACAACAGAGGTGATAGGTGATGTAGTTAGTTAGTACTGAACAACAGAGGTGATAGTTGTAGTTAGTTAGTACTGAACAACAGAGGTGATAGTTGTAGTTAGTAGTACTGAACAACAGAGGTGATAGTTGTAGTTAGTAGTACTGAACAACAGAGGTGATAGTTGTAGTTAGTTAGTACTGAACAACAGAGGTGATAGTTGTAGTTAGTTAGTACTGAACAACAGAGGTGATAGTTGTAGTTAGTCAGTACTGAACAACAGAGGTGATAGTTGTAGTTAGTTAGTACTGAACAACAGAGGTGATAGTTGTAGTTAGTTAGTACTGAACAACAGAGGTGATAGTTGTAGTTAGTTAGTACTGAACAACAGAGGTGATAGTTGTAGTTAGTCAGTACTGAACAACAGAGGTGATAGTTGTAGTTAGTTAGTACTGAACAACAGAGGTGATAGTTGTAGTTAGTCAGTACTGAACAACAGAGGTGATAGTTGTAGTTAGTCAGTACTGAACAACAGAGGTGATAGTTGTAGTTAGTTAGTACTGAACAACAGAGGTGATAGTTGTAGTTAGTTAGTACTGAACAACAGAGGTGATAGTTGTAGTTAGTTAGTACTGAACAACAGAGGTGATAGTTGTAGTTAGTACTGAACAACAGATACTGAACTGAAACAGAGGTGATAGTTGTAGTTAGTTAGTACTGAACAACAGAGGTGATAGTTGTAGTTAGTTAGTACTGAACAACAGAGGTGATAGTTGTAGTTAGTTAGTACTGAACAACAGAGGTGATAGTTGTAGTTAGTCAGTACTGAACAACAGAGGTGATAGTTGTAGTTAGTCAGTACTGAACAACAGAGGTGATAGTTGTAGTTAGTTAGTACTGAACAACAGAGGTGATAGTTGTAGTTAGTTAGTACTGAACAACAGAGGTGATAGTTGTAGTTAGTTAGTACTGAACAACAGAGGTGATAGTTGTAGTTAGTTAGTACTGAACAACAGAGGTGATAGTTGTAGTTAGTTAGTACTGAACAACAGAGGTGATAGTTGTAGTTAGTTAGTACTGAACAACAGAGGTGATAGTTGTAGTTAGTCAGTACTGAACAACAGAGGTGATAGTTGTAGTTAGTTAGTACTGAACAACAGAGGTGATAGTTGTAGTTAGTTAGTACTGAACAACAGAGGTGATAGTTGTAGTTAGTCAGTACTGAACAACAGAGGTGATAGTTGTAGTTAGTTAGTACTGAACAACAGAGGTGATAGTTGTAGTTAGTTAGTACTGAACAACAGAGGTGATAGTTGTAGTTAGTTAGTACTGAACAACAGAGGTGATAGTTGTAGTTAGTTAGTACTGAACAACAGAGGTGATAGTTGTAGTTAGTCAGTACTGAACAACAGAGTGATAGTTGTAGTTAGTGTAGTTAGTAGTTAGTACTGAACAACAGAGGTGATAGTTGTAGTTAGTTAGTACTGAACAACAGAGGTGATAGTTGTAGTTAGTTAGTACTGAACAACAGAGGTGATAGTTGTAGTTAGTTAGAACAACAGAGGTGATAGAACAACTGAACAACAGGTGATAGTTGTAGTTAGTTAGTACTGAACAACAGAGGTGATAGTTGTAGTTAGTCAGTACTGAACAACAGAGGTGATAGTTGTAGTTAGTTAGTACTGAACAACAGAGGTGATAGTTGTAGTTAGTTAGTACTGAACAACAGAGGTGATAGTTGTAGTTAGTTAGTACTGAACAACAGAGGTGATAGTTGTAGTTAGTTAGTACTGAACAACAGAGGTGATAGTTGTAGTTAGTTAGTACTGAACAACAGAGGTGATAGTTGTAGTTAGTTAGTACTGAACAACAGAGGTGATAGTTGTAGTTAGTTAATACTGAACAACAGAGGTGATAGTTGTAATTAGTTAGTACTGAACAACAGAGGTGATAGTTAGTACTGAACAACAGAGGTGATAGATGTAGTTAGTACTGAACAACAGAGGTGATAGTTGTAGTTAGTTAGTACTGAACAACAGAGGTGATAGTTGTAGTTAGTTAGTACTGAACAACAGAGGTGATAGTTGTAGTTAGTTAGTACTGAACAACAGAGGTGATAGTTGTAGTTAGTTAGTACTGAACAACAGAGGTGATAGTTGTAGTTAGTCAGTACTGAACAACAGAGGTGATAGTTGTAGTTAGTTAGTACTGAACAACAGAGGTGATAGTTGTAGTTAGTCAGTACTGAACAACAGAGGTGATAGTTGTAGTTAGTTAGTACTGAACAACAGAGGTGATAGTTGTAGTTAGTTAGTACTGAACAACAGAGGTGATAGTTGTAGTTAGTTAGTACTGAACAACAGAGGTGATAGTTGTAGTTAGTCAGTACTGAACAACAGAGGTGATAGTTGTAGTTAGTTAGTACTGAACAACAGAGGTGATAGTTGTAGTTAGTTAGTACTGAACAACAGAGGTGATAGTTGTAGTTAGTTAGTACTGAACAACAGAGGTGATAGTTGTAGTTAGTTAGTACTGAACAACAGAGGTGATAGTTGTAGTTAGTTAGTACTGAACAACAGAGGTGATAGTTGTAGTTAGTTAGTACTGAACAACAGAGGTGATAGTTGTAGTTAGTTAGTACTGAACAACAGAGGTGATAGTTGTAGTTAGTTAGTACTGAACAACAGAGGTGATAGTTGTAGTTAGTTAGTACTGAACAACAGAGGTGATAGTTGTAGTTAGTTAGTACTGAACAACAGAGGTGATAGAGGTGTAGTTAGTTAGTTAGTACTGAACAACAGAGGTGATAGTTGTAGTTAGTCAGTACTGAACAACAGAGGTGATAGTTGTAGTTAGTCAGTACTGAACAACAGAGGTGATAGTTGTAGTTAGTTAGTACTGAACAACAGAGGTGATAGTTGTAGTTAGTCAGTACTGAACAACAGAGGTGATAGTTGTAGTTAGTTAGTACTGAACAACAGAGGTGATAGTTGTAGTTAGTCAGTACTGAACAACAGAGGTGATAGTTGTAGTTAGTTAGTACTGAACAACAGAGGTGATAGTTGTAGTTAGTTAGTACTGAACAACAGAGGTGATAGTTGTAGTTAGTTAGTACTGAACAACAGAGGTGATAG